>NC_090268.1:300600101-300906053 GCF_040414725.1 Anabrus simplex | reverse complement strand
ACACCGCTGAGACTCGGGTTGTCACATGCGCAGGGCTGAATACAGTAATGTCTGTCAAGTACAGTAGATACCAGTAAACCGGGCGAGTTGGCCGTTCGGGTAGAGGCGTGTGGCTGTGAGCTTGCATCCGGGAGATAGTAGGTTCGAGTCCCACTATCGACAGCCCTGAAGATGGTTTTCCGTGGTTTCCCATTTTCACACCAGGCAAATGCTGGGGCTGTACCTTAATTAAGGCCACGGCCGCTTCCTTCCAACTCCTAGGTCTTTCCTATCGCATCGTCGCCATAAGACCTGTGTCGATGCGACGTAAAGCCTATAGCAGATACCAGTAAGCAGTTGTAATTGTCATATTAAGGATTCCCTATCTATACGACTCTGCTGGACTTGAGTGCTACACCTCCTCTCTGAAGTCAAGCTTCACCGTACAAATCACATTAACTCTCAACATGTTTCCTTCTTGCTTGAGCCGACTCCACGGTATACGGGTAGTGTGCCTGCCTTTTACGCCGAGGCCCCGGATTCGATTCCCTACTAGGTCGGGGAGTTTTACCTCGATTTGAGGGTTGGTTCGTGGTCTACTCACCCTACGTGATTACAGGAGAAGCTATCTGACGGTGAGATAGTGGCTCCGGTCTAGATAGCCGAGAATAATGGCTGAGAGAATTATTCGTGCTGACCACATGACACCTCGTAATCTATAGGCCTTGGGGCTGGGCAGCGGTCGCTTGGTAGCCCTTCGGGTCTGTTGAGCCATTGATGGTGAAGAGGGGGATTCCCTTTTTCCTTTGTGAGACATATACAGGGTGACTGAAAACGACACCAGTAACTCTTAGTTTGTGCAGGCAAACTGATCATTTTTCAAGTGGGAATCCATGTCCGGAAATGCATGGGTTGGGCGTAGTAGAGCTCCAGAGCTTGGCAGCGCCTCGCATGTGAGGAAGGGTGTGCGCTCTACGTTTTATCACGAAACCTAACCAACCCAACAAGAACATAATATCGCGCATTAAATTACAAAATAGGTTCGAATTATCGAACTCCTACTTGATTACAGACAATACATTGACGGTGCAGTGATTGGCGCACATTATCACATACTGTACAGTTCGTGTAGGCTCTGTAATCAAGTAGAATGTCGACAATTTGAACCCCTTTTGTAATTTAATGCCGGGCTGAGTGGCTTAGACGGTTGAGGGGCTGGCCTTCTGACCCCACCCTGGCAGATTCGATCCTGGCTCAGTCTGGTGGTATTTGAAGATGCTCAAATATGTCAGCCTCGTCTCGGTAGATTTACTGGCACGTAAAAGAACTCCTGCGCGACTAAATTCCAGAACACCGATGTCTCCGAAAACCGTAGAAGTAGTCAGTGGGACGTAAGGCTAATAACATTATTATTATTATTATTATTATTATTATTATTATTATTATTATTATTATTGTAAGTTAATGCACGATATAATGCTGGTCTTAGTTTGGTGGCAGTTTCTTGCCAAAAAAAAAAAAAAAAAGTGGAGGGTGCCTTTCCCATATCCCATTTGTTACTGAACTTCGACACTCCACAGTGTGCAAACCATGCATTTTCGCACATGGTTTTCCTCTTGAAAAATGAACATTATCCCAACACAACATACTAAGCGCTGTCCATTTTCGTTTGAATCACTCTGTATAGCTGAATGAAGCATCGATTACAAGATCTTTTATCTCATCATTCTTGTTTGTCCTTCTTCCTTTTTTTTTCTATTCCCGTACTTCACAGCCTTACAATGTCCTTCCTCTTATTTTACCTATACTGACCGGTTCCGTGGCTAAATGGTTAGCGTGTTGATCTTCTGTCATAGGGGTCCCGGTTTCGATTCTCGGCAGAGAAGGTCGCCTACGGACGTCAATTCAAAAGACCTGCACCTAGCAAGCCGGACTTGTCGGACACTCCCGGCAGTACAAGCCATAGGCCAATTTTTTTAACTTATACTCATGAACTTCAAGGAGTCAGAACTCTTATATAATTATTATAGCAAGTGATTCTTAACCACATTGTTTCGTGCCTCTAAATAACAAGCGCTGCCGTTAGGTCTGCGGTCCCTCTGGCGTACCGTACCACTGGACAAGACTACAGTAGAAGCTCGAATTGTAGAGCGTGTTACAGTCGAAGAGGATAGCCGCAGCTGCAGGTGCAAACAGCTGTTGAGGGATGCTGCAGATACTATCGCCCACACTTCAAGCTTGGCTGACTCCCAGCACTATGCAGCCTGCCGACACTGTACTGTAGGTTCCGCCTCGGAAGTGATTCATGGGCCTTGCATCAGGCAGGCAGAGTGGGAGCATTATCCCAGAGTGAATGATGATCGATACATTGTGATTGATTGATATGTTCAGTGCTTTGTGTTCTGCTTTAAGAGGGACTTCAAAACCTCCACATTCGTCTGGAAATTATAATGAAACTAGTGGCCTGTCACCAATAGCGGCGATTCGGAATTAAAAGTGCGGGATCAAAAAAATGTACATACAACAAATAGTAACCTTGTTTGTGGGATATAGCGGACGGTGGGGGTGGGAGGTATATACATCAGAACTGAAAAAGAAAGCTACAAAATGGTACTTTTTAATGCTGTCCGAGCTAATTACGACACAGAGGTAAAGGTTGACACTTCACCAACTTAAGTGCGGTAATAATAGTTTTTGAGATTTTATACAATAAAACATTCCCCGCAGCTCTGAGTGGCTCAGACGGTTGAGGCTCTAGCCTTCTGGCCCCAACTTGGCAAGTTCGATCCTGACTCAGTACGATGGTATTTGAAAGTGCTCAAATACGTCAGCCTCATGTCGGTAGATTTGCTGGCACGTTAAAGAACTCCTGCGCGACTAAATTCGGGCACCTCGGCGTCTCCGAAAACCATAAAAGTATGTAGTGGTATATAAAGTCAATGACATTATTAAAACGTTAACCAAAGGAACAATATTACACATTTATCACAATTGAATAGAAGTACGGCGGGATTATATAATTCAAAATCATTTAGTATTTGACTACGCTCTAAGAAACTATCAGATACTAAAGAGACTGCACGCGGCAAGCGGGTGAACCATGAGCATAGCAAAAAAATGCACCTCTGTCTACCTTCCTCAGGTGGTGGTGGTGGTGATTATTGTTTTAAGAGGAAGTACAACTAGGCAACCATCCAGTATATAACACTAATCTGAGGGAGAAAACTGAAGGGATCCGACACTTCCAAAAAATGAAGATATCGGCCAAAGGAAGACAAGGGCCACGAAGGTCGTGAAAATGAGACTCCCTAGGCCTCGGGAACCTAATACCGTCGGTGTCGGAAAAGAACAAGAGTTGACCAAGACAGGTCGGATAGGATAGATGAAAGTGAGGAGCCTGGCACAAGTAAGTGGGAGCAATGCCAGGACTCAGCTAAGGGCCCCGTGGTCGCCAACCCACGCACCCAAAGTTCAGAGCCCCTGCGGCCCCTTTTAGTCGCCTCTTACGACAGGCAGAGGATACCGTGGGTGTTATTCTACCACCCTCACTCACAGGCTCCCTTCCTCACAGCATATGCAAAGTCTCCACTACTTGCTGTGGCGTTATACAAATCGGTTAGCCGGGACGAACGATATTTTGTGCGTATTTCCGCAAATAATTTTGTTAACAATTAAAGAAAATAAAGAAAATAATTAGCTGATAAGACAATAGGGCTTATACAAATTACATTTTTTATTAATTCCTAGTTTCAGCCGGTAATATGGAATAAAAACATAATGTTTTCTCGACAAAGTGGGGGAGGCTCTCTCCCTCTCTCCCTCCCCCCCCCCCCCCATCATTGCCGCTACTGCCGTCTCAGCAATAGCTGCGAACAAAGACCAAAAACGAAACTGATGATAAAGGAGGTGCGAGAAAACTAACTCAACTCCGGAAGCCATTATTTATTTGCCTTTATACTTACACTTTCGTTGTAGCTATACGCATGGAATTTTTAAATTTTCACAACGAATTCTGTTCGCAAAAGCTGGCCGTATAATTCGCGGCAGTTAGCATTAGGCAGTAAATCTGAATCATGCCCTGAATCTTAAAACAGTAAGGACCTAATCATGGAATGTGGCTAGTTAGCAGAGAAGGATTCAAAGGACATTTTACTATTATATGCCTTATATCGTTCATGAAATCATTAGCATGGTAGCATCATACGTTTAAGTACGTTGTTTACTTCAGGTTGTGGGAATAAACCAAACCATTGTGGCAACACGAATTAAAAATGTCCATTTATCATTTCCGCAGCGAAAGTCTTGCTTGGCAGTGCATACACATTTCATTAATAGCCCTGTACTGAATGATTTAATGTGAGTTTCATAATAAAGGACTTTTTAAAATATAGAATATCCTGAGATGGATGTCTTTGTTTCTCGCTTATGAGAGTCAACATGGAGCAAAAACTAACATTCTGGTGATAATTTGATTTCACATAACCATCTACTGGACTAACATATACAACCTTCACAGAGCCCTCTCTCAGGCTGCCATAGAAAGATCAGCGGAGACAACTTTCAGAGATCCATCTACCGGCGAACACTGTTAATTGCAACGATCTAAGTTGATCTAAACATCGTATTATTCGAATACATTACTATTTTACGCAAATGAAGGACTTAATTAAACTAATAATATTTGTATAGTAATTCTGAGATGGAGACCTTTCTTTTGATGTATGACACACAGACGTTATTACTGCAGTTTTCTCGTAATATTGTGTTGCACGTTCAAATTATATAAGTTCATCGATTTGTAGCCCGAAAGTTTTGTGAAAAGCTCAAATTAGCTGCTGCACACGTAGTGATGTCTTGGCCGCGTGTGAATGCGGGTATCTAGTAGCAGTAGTGATTATTGCTTTAAGGGCAAACTGATGTGGGTTTCTCAGTGTGTGTGGCATTATTATTTGACTAGAACATTAGGATAGTAATTACCATAAATATGGCTTCCGGTCATGCTAGCCCGGGAGGGCACATGTATACTAAGTGGAGATGTAATTCTCCCCTAGTACGTCGGCACTGCATTGTGCTTATCACATGTATTGCTTGCAGTGGTGTTGCTACCAGCGTGCTAGTCAGCCAGTGTGTTGGGAAGGTGCGGTAAACAGCCACGTATCGTCAATCGAGAGCGAAATGCCTTCGGAGCCAGTTTGCTTCCCGCTCTTGTGGAACGAGATCAGCTTAGCGAGCAAGTAGGGGAAGAAGTAGGGGAAGTACATTGCGTAGTACGCACTGAAGGTCAGTGGCTCAAAGGTATAGCACATCTTTCTGGACAGGTTAGATTGGGACACGATTCGCGTGAACTCACGTGAGGTGACCATTATGTTCCTGCCTTTATCCTCACACCACACGACGTTCAAGCCTAGTCGGTAAATGTTGCATTTACTATGGAAGAGAGTTCAGTAAAGCGTAGGCCATCGGACGCCAACAAATTTTAAACCTTCTTGGGATGTAGAGTATTTGATACTTCACGAAAATAACACACAAAATATTTAATATGCAATAAAATATTGAATCACATTAAAAAATTTAATCTGCAGCGCCGTTGTTCCTTATGTCATTCCAACAAGTATGATAAATGTGAAGGCCGGGAAAGCATAGCGTTACTAGAAAAACTTAAAAATAACACATTTGAGGATGTACGTACCTTTCATATTACCCTATTCAACTCTATTTATATCATAATGTTTTATAATTCCTCGGAGATTATTTATTTATGTACCGGTCTGTATTTCATTGCTGTTGTTCATATGGTAACATTTCCGAGCGGCAAGTACAGTACCGCCACGGTATGCAACCCGCCCGTCCGCTGCTCCCTTGTCACGTGACTGACAGCCGTCCCGAGCGGAGCAAGTAACACCGGCTCCCTAGAGCAAGTACGTGATGACGTCTGGATGAGCCCATGGCGTACTGGGGCGAAACACTGGTAATTTTTGACGACTGAGTTTCCTGAATTTTATTGGGATAGTAATTGTTCTGAGTTCTTTCAGAATATCATCCTAGCCTTTGTCTGCTAGTAAGAGCAATGCTAGTCAGTACTTTAGGAATTCCGGAAAGGGCATAGTAGGACCTACATATGTTGCTTAGACAGGCAAGAAAGTAAGAAGTAAGCTTACAGTTCTACGTGGCGGTTAATATTGTGATAGCCACGGGACCTCCAGTTTTACGCGAAGCCGAATCACATAAATGTGACATTTTCATTTTTTTGGCCGGGATTCGAACCACGACGGCCGTGGTTGGAAGGCAGTTACAATATAGTCTTCATTTCACGAGACCTGAACCCTGCCTCACAAGAAGCCACAAATCTGATGGGCGTGTGGCACCAATTAGCGATGGGGTCGACAAAGAAAGCTCAAACCGACCTCCCAAAATTAACGTTGTCTATTCTCTTCTCTGCTTTCTGCCTCTGGTGACATCGGTCCTGCTACAAAGGTCTTCAGTTACTAATATAATAATAGTGTCCGAGAATGTGCGTAAGGAACCACTGGAAAGACACGAAACTAGACAGAGAGAAACGGTAAACGTAGTTAACAGTTAAAGACTTTTGCTCCAACAATACCTGTCACTCTGGTGGTAGTGATGGTGGTGGTGGTGGCGGCAGTGTAAATGCAGGGTCCTTATGTCGTTAAACTAAGAATACCACTCGACTATCACTACTCCTGCCCCCGTTTTAAAATTATATTTTGTAATTTGCTGTTGAATGTGACTTAATTTAATTGGAAATATAATATTTACACTTAAATACTCGTCCTTCATTGGCTAAATTTGTGCAGTGTTTGTCCGGCTTCATGGCTAAATGGTTAGTGTGCTGGCCTTTGGTCACAGGGGTCCCGGGTTCGATTCCCGGCAGGGTCGGGAATTTTAACCATCATTGGTTAATTTCCCTGGCACGGGGGCTGGGTATATGTGTTGTCTTCATCATCATTTCATCCTCATCATGAAGCGCAGGTCGCCTATTGGAGTCAAATCAAAAGACCTGCACCTGGCGAGCCGAACCCGTCCTGGGATCTCCCGGCACTAAAAGCCATACGACATTTCATTTTTTATTTTTTTATTTTTGCAGTGTTTCACGGTTCTGCGATTTCTCATTGCTGTTGCTTCTCGTAGCGCTCCAGCAGCGTGTTTCATTTTCTCGCCCTTCGTGGCCTTTCCCTTTATTTTGCCGATAACCTTCGTTCCAGGAAGGGTCGGAACCCTCCGCTTTTCTCTTCTGATTAGAGATAGGAGGGGATGATTATCTCGTTGTACTTTCCGTTAAAATAACAATCGCTACCATCGCCTTATCCTCAGGAGCCACCATATTGCATATAGGCATCATTTTACATCCTCCCATCAGGTGTGATGACGACGAGTCTTATTCAGCTACTCGGTTCGTTATTTCGTACAGCGTCGTTGTGAAAGATACCTTGTTGATGAGTACTATGTAATTATTAATAATAACGTCATTTGGTTATTTTTTCCTAAGGGGTCGCGGAACATCAAATTTTGATTAGAATTATAACCTACATTTTAAATGGCATATACATTATGCTCATATCTCAACTGGCAGTATTATAATCATTGTTTCTAAAACTATACTAAAGGTGGGACTTTAACTGCCATTTCCCTTAAGTTATTTGTTTAAATAACAGTACTTATGGCACAGACCTCTTTGAAAATCTAGTGACACCAATGCACCTCCTGCCTACAAAAAACAAGATAAGGACATAAACACATCTTGGCAGCCAGATTACCTTATCCATTGTATGAAAAACACGAAGTCTGAATAAAGGGAACATTCTTAATCAACATTTAAGTTTTTCACTCTTCATAATGAAAAATTAGCGGCCAGTCCATACAAAAGTGAAATGAGTTACAATAATTTAGCGCAGATTGAACAAAACAAAAGCAAAAGTGCTTAATTCAGTTTTAAAGTTCATTTCAATAAAAACGTTGTTGTTTGGCATCAATAGGAAATTGAAACTGTGGAATAGTCATTGTCAGCCAATCAGTTTCTACTTTTTATTTGGTATTTTAAAAAGTACTTGAAACTCCACCTCACGAAGATACCGTATTAAGTGGCAAACGGAATCAGAACACCCATAGCCGTTTAACCGGGGCGCTTTACATTTCTATGTTTTGCTAAAAATAACATTTCTTGCTAACCATCAACTGTTCACATTTAAATTATAGTAGATATAAATATTGAAATTCTATTTGACTTTCATGGACCACCTGAAGCCCGGCCATGGACCGTAGGTTAAGAACCCGTGCTTTATATTGTGGTCATGCGTGTGCTGAAATGACATTTTGGTGGTAAGTCAGCTATTAGAGATTTTATCAGACAGGAAGCTGTGAAAACAGATGATCACAAAAATCACGAATAAAATAAAATCATCCCTTTCTTTAAATAAACCATTTCAGTTTCAAATCAAAATATGCATTATACTATTAAATGACAAACTTCAATAGACCCTGAGAAAATGTTTAAGTGTTGCTTGATTGAATATTGTGAGCACAGGGCATTCTGTGTCGACTGGTGAGATTTCTACGTATTATTTAGCTAAAGTACATTTAGTAGGCTATAAATACCGCATACTGGCTGAGTAAAGTGATTGGTTTCCCGCTCGCCTTCTGTGCTGAAGGTTGCGTGATCGGATTCTGCTGATCCGGTGAGAGGCCCAGTTTTTTATTTGGGGGAGAATGAGAACATGGCAGGGAGCTGTCCCCCAAGATATTGCGATTATTATAAATTATTAGTTGTAAATTTAAAAATTATGTATCCAAGTTAAGTTAAATTGGGAGCTTTTAATCCAGAGCCGTACGTGAAGTCTTAGCTGTGACAGGAAGGAGAATGTTAGAAGAAGAAAAAAAGAAGTGTGAGCTTACATTCGGGAGATAGTGGGTTCGAATTCCACCGTCGGCAGCCCTGAAGATGGTTTTCCGTGGTTTCCCCACTTTCACTCTAGGCAAATGTAACAGTTCTACCGTGGCTCTACGCCTCTGTATTCTGGAGATTGAGAGGGCTGGTCCGCAGCGTCGGCTGTCCTGAGAATGGTTTTCCGTGGTTTTCCATTCCCCTGCACTAAGGCAAATGCCGAGACAGTTCCTAGTATAGGCCACGGACACCAACCCCCTCACTTTCTCCGAACATCCCCTTCACAGTATCAAATCTCCCTGGTCTGAGAGACAGCGTTACCGTCTGCTCGGTTGGTCGGTCGGAATGCAGAGTTGTCGAACCACGGACCAGCCGTGACCACTTGTTGGCCGAAACCTACTCTGTCCGCCGACCTATAGTTAGTCCGAAATCCGCAAAGACTTGTATCAGACGTGTGAAGTGATCAGCTAGACGTATTCTCTTCAACAAAGAATCGCGATAGTGGAGGCGTACAAATCTGCCGGTTCATTTAAGGAAACGCGCGACTTTTTTTTTTCAAACAAATTTTCTGGCGTTTCCATACCATCAAAGAGTGGTATACATGCTTTGGAGAAAAAGTGGCGTATTACATGGTCAATTGCAAACTCAAAAAAGAATAAAGCCCCGTCCGTTCGCACACCTGCTGTGATCGCGGATATTCGAGCATGAATGATCCAAAGTCCTAAGATGTCGACACGTAAATTGTCCCAACAGGTGAACGTTCGCGTAATTCTCGTCAGCGTGTTTTACACGATATAGAGTTGAAGCCGTACAAAATGACGCCTGTCCATGAACTGGCAAGGCAAAATCTGTGAATTACTGCACATGGCTACTTCAAATAAATTTTGAGTGGACTGTTTGATCCTCTGCTGTTCTTCATGAGCGATGAAGCCTGGTTCCGTTTGACAGGACATGCAAACTCCCAGAACACGAGATACTGGTTGGCAAACGATCCCTTTGATTCATAAGGAGCCTATTTACGAGTTTAAAACAATCGGGGTATGGTGTGCTTTGTCTATGTCGAATTGTGGATCCCATATTTTTGGAAACAACAGTAAACACTGATGTGTACACGGGAATCTTCGAGGAATTTTAACGCACAGTTGACTCCCCATGAACGCTCGTACACTGTCATTCAACCGGAAGCGGTGACCTGTCCACACTTCACGAGAGCCAGTCTTATGAATTCATGAAACATTCACAGATAAAAGGATTGTGGATGCCGCGATCGCCGGACCTATCCGCTTGTGACATTTATCTGTGGGGCAGTCTGAAGGGAAAAGTGTACGCAAATAATCAAAGGACATTACAAGACTTGAAGGACAATATACGTAATGATATATTGAGAAGTGATGTCGCAGAGTTACGCAATGTGTATGATGAGTTACAGCGCGCACAACAATGTATTGAAACACAAGTTGGTCATTTTCAGCACATATTGTAAAAGACAAGATCATTTCTGTAAGGAAAGACCCATGCGATTATTTATTTATTTATTTATTTATTTATTTATTTATTTATTTATTTATTTATTTATTTATTTATTTATTTATTTATTTATTTATTTATTTATTTATTTATTTATTTATTTATTTATTGTTCGTATCTACTCATGGCGGAATGAATTTTCGTGCGCCACCCCGTATTATTCTGACATTAATTTTCTAGGTTGAACTACTAAGTTCACTGGATTATCAGAGCGAGTGAAATTCTTCGCTGACCTAGAAAATATAATTACTTCCCAACTGTCATTCAATACATTATTTAAAGCAAATAACTCGCACAGCATTTTGCACTGTCACGTAACAAAAAGTAGGTACACTGCATTAAGTTTCACCATCTGCTATTTCTCATGAGCTACCGGACTTTGATCATTCGCGGTAAATAAATGGCACATGACCTGGCGAGCCACTGATGATTTTTAATAGACATAAGCATACGAGTCTGATATCATTTGCGATCCCTGGCCCCCATAATTAATAGGTGAGTTCGCCACGCTGTACGGTTTGTATACCTCTAAGCTTGCTATCGAGAGATGGTGGATTCGAACCTTAATTAAATACACTATAGAGAATACGTGCCACTTTGCGAGATATCGCAAGACATTGATTGCCAGCGCACCCAGCGGGGCAGCCTTGAAACTGAGTGTAGTAGTGCACTATACACAATGAATTATGCCGAAAGTGTCAGGTTCCAAGTCGTGGTTACAGGAGTTTCCCCATTTCACATCGGATGGTAAAATTATATTGTGTGACGTTTACAGCAAAGAGGTGAGTGAAATTAGTTTTAAATTTCTCCCTCTACGAGTTATTATCAATTTAGCAAAATAAACATGTTTTTAATTATGCCTATTGAAATACGTAAAATTGAAGCTTCCTGTAAATATTTTAGAACCTATGTGAGAGTCTATTTTAGGCACCTAAATATCCGAGGTCTGGTAATCACTATTGCGTGTTTCTGTGGTGTTTGGACGTGTAGTGTATTGTCTGAATATGAATAGAAACGTGTTAGAACGAACACGAACACTCAGTCTCCGAACCGAAGAAACAATTAGACGCGATTAAAATCCTCGATCCAGCCGGAAATTGAATCCGTGACCTTCTGAATCGAAGGCCTCAACGCTGATCATACAGACAAGGATTCGGACAAATCGAAATCGAAATAATTGTTGAGTTTCATTATATCTATCAGAGGTGAGCTGGATGTACCATTTTAACCACATTAAACCAAAAATCATTATTTCTATCAATTTTAACATGCGACTTTTATAGTTTCAATCTGCTTCTGCCTGATGTTTAATGTCGGCCCGCTAGGTGCGCACTGTCAACATATCTCTCAGTTTAGGACGGGAGAACGTGGAAGAATGAAATGGCGTGTGGCCTCCGGAGAGGCCTGGTGCAGGTCTTTTGATTTGACTCCCGTATGCGACCTGCACGTCGTGATGAGGATTCCTCGTTCCAGGGGAATGGTTAAAATTCCCGACCCTGCCGGGAATCGAACCCGGGGCCCCTGTGACCAAAGGCCAGCACGCTAACCATTTAGCCATGGGGCTGGACAGTCCTCATCCCGAGGTGGTGCAGCTCTTTTCAGTCACACCCCCAATGGAGGTGAGCTGCATGTACCATATCAACCACATACCAGCCCTCCTGCCATTCATAAATTTCTGGCAGTACCGGGAATCGAACCCGGGCCTGTTATGACGGCAGCTAATAGTGCTAACCCTGTCCGGAAGCCATATGCCATTTCATTTCAGTAAAAATGCTTTATCCAGCCAAATCGGAAATCAGATGTCCAGTCGTATATTTAGCACCTGTTTTGGGGTGTCAAATTGCTCGTTTAAATACCAGATAGACCGGAGTGAGCGGTGGGCAGCGGTGGAGAAGTTACCCTCGGCTGTCTTAGGATACGTTTATGATGCAGCTTCGCTGCTGGCACGAGGATGCTCGCCCTAGCACCTTGCTGCTGACTGTAGCCAGGCTGCCCGCCGTGGAGATTTTACCCTGCAGCAGTCCCGCGCACACGCTGCTGGCAGCTCTCAGGTGTAGTCGAAAATTCAAAACAGCGGAACTGATAGTTAAGGCTGTTTGTATTTTGCATAATTTGATTATAGATATAGAGGGGATGAACACTTATACTACGAAGACGTACTTCCAAGAGCTACCCCATAGAGGAGAAACAACACAGCTCCAGCTGAAGCTTTTGATGTGCGGAATCTATTCAAAGATATTTTTAACGAGTGAGTCGCAGTTCTGTTGGCGTAATTTGGTGTACTGAATGTGTAATAAAAAGTGTAAAATGCCTCGCCTGGATTTTTCAGTGCATTTCTACTTCGGGAGTTGATTGAAGAATGAAGTTACAAATGCTTCATTTCGTAATTTAATAGTGTATTTTTGAATAGTGTAAAATAAGGGGTTATGGAATATCTCGTTTTGACTTTAGTTAGGTCTCCTAAACAAAATACATTTACATATTCTTTTAAACTTCTTTTACGTCGCACCGACACAGATAGGTCTTATTTCGACGATGGGACAGGAAAAGGCTAGGAGTCGGAAGGAATCGGCCGTGGCCTTAATTAAGGTACAGACCCAGCATTTGTTCGGTGTGAAAATGGGAAACAATGGAAAACCATCTTCAGGGCTGCCGATAATTGGGGTACGAACCCATTATCTCCCGGATGCAAGCTCACAGCTGCGTGGCCCTAACCGCACGGCCAGCTCGCCCGGTAAATAAATTTACAGTTTGAAAAAAATAACTGTCGAACTTTCCATGAAAAACGGGGTACTTCATATAAATCACCTGCTTGTAATGATAGAGGTCCCCTAAATAGCAAAAATAAATGAACAAAGTTGACGTAATGGTTCCGCATTCTTTTGCCACTTCATTCCATAGTTTGATGTTGATGCTTGTTGTTTAAAGTGGGCTAACATCTAGGTCATCTGCCTATGATGGTACGAGATGAGACGAAATTAATTAAAAGTTATAATTAACCCACTGACTAGGAATAGAAAAATGATAATGATGAGGAAAATCATTATGAATTTAAAATAAGCAGTGGATCTAATTCGCTATGCCTTATTTTCCTCTAAAATTAAAAAAGAGTGGAATATAATAAAATTGAATAAGGCACTGAGATAGAAGTAAAATAATATATTTAATTCAAATTAAAAGTACATAAAGGTAAATAAATAGGCAACAGAATTAAAGAAAAATTAAAAACAATGGAAACTTCACTTTTAAACACGATAAAACAGGCCACTATCCTTCATAAAACGGAGAACGAGTTCTACTGGCTGCTGGTCATCTCGTCACTCCTTTTATCCCACATGAACCCCTCATGACGATCCGCATGCCGCTGGTTCCAAATCGCATTGCCTTGGAAGACGGGTTCAGATAGCAAGTGAACATGTATACAGTACTGTGATGTGTATAGAATGCGAAAGGAGGAAGAGTGGGACCGCGGGTGACCTCGAAAGAACCAGTCACAGTCCAAGTTACAAGACAGCCGGCGATGTGCCAGGCTCGAAAATCAAACGTGTTTGAGACCACGGTAGCTAGAGGAGAGACGGTAGGTGTCACGAGACGGATGCGCAGTGGACTGCCGTGGTCATGACGTCACTGGCCCGTCCCTCCCATTACACTACGCATTGTTTGGCGCGCTAATATCAGTCTATAATATCTTTGGTGTCTCTGATATCGCTCAAGCAGTGAAGTTCGGTGCACTGTTGTTCGTCTGTGGTCTGCATATGGTTTCTTTAATTATTATTAATTACCTAATTACTTTCGAGGCTTGCGAATGTTTTAAAAGTCGTGAACTTGTGCTTATCGTTCGTGAGTGAAGTGAATTCCAGTGTATATGTCGTATTTGTGCTGTTAAAATGCCGGGCTGTGCGGCTGCAGGCTGTACAAAACATCCCAACAACCCAACGAATCGTAAGTTTTCCTTTTATAGATTCCCAAAAGACCCAACTCTACACAAACAATGGGTACATTTTTGTAAAAGAAAGGCTGCTTTTAACTCTAAAATCGCACGTATATGCTCCGAACATTTTCTGTCCTCTGATTTTGAGAGAGATTTACAATCTGAACTGTTAGGGCTTCTCCCTAAGCGCTTGTTGAAAAAGGAACAGTTCCTTCTCAAAACATCCCCACGTTTTCTGCATCAATAGACATTTCAGAGAGAAATACACGCGCCGAATGGCGGGATTGTAAAAAAGTTCTAGAATCGCTAATAAGCAAAACTGTAGAGAAATCAAGTGAGCTGGATGACCTTTCTCAGGAAGAACAAATTAACGAACAGTTACGCCAAAAGAAAGACAACTTGCCCTTGAAGTGTGAACTAGCTTGTGTGATGGTCGAAAATGAAGAATTTTTAAATGTCAAAAACAATGTTTAATAAAGGGGAAGTGAACAAACTGGTCACCCGAAGATGTATCTAAAGCAGTTACAATTCGGTGTATCTCCAAAAAATGCTTTGTCATATGTCAGGGAAACTGAAAAGTCCTGAAAGGTAAGCCTAAATTAGTAGTAATGTTATTTTTGTTATGTAGATTTATTATTATTATTATTATTATTATTATTATTATTATTATTATTATTATTATTATCTTTAAGAAACTGAACTACCGAGCTCGATAGCTGCAGTCGCTTAAGTGCGGCCAGTATCCAGTATTCGGGAGATAGTAGGTTCGAACCCCACTATCGGCAGCCCTGAAAATGGTTTTCCGTGGTTTCCCATTTTCACACCAGGCAAATGCTGGGGCTGTACCTTAATTAAGGCCACGGCCGCTTCCTTCCCACTCCTAGCCCTTCCTTGTCCTATCGTCGCCATAAGATCTATCTGTGTCGGTGCGACGTAAAGCAACTAGCAAAAAAGAAACTGAACTCTTAATCACTTGTTTTGAAATATTTTTTGATTATAAAATAAAGCCTTAATATACTTTTGTGAAATAGGGATCCATATTTTAGTGGATATTCAATAGGAATCATTATTATTATTATTATTATTATTATTATTATTATTATTATTATTATTATTATTATTATTGATTTTTGTTAGTGATTAAAAAAGCAATAATGTTAGTACAGTACTTACTGTTTTCAGGAAAAGTAACAACATGTAGTATCTAATCTTGTGTATTTTATTTAGACTTTTTCGGTTAATATCATTTCTTGGTTGTTAAGTTTTGGTTTGTTTAATCTGTACGTGTATAGGGTACTTACGTTAAATTCTTTCAAGTAATTGGGAACTGTAATAATAATAATAATAATAATAATAATAACCGTATGGCCTCAGCTACCGTGTGGAGACATTTCGATTTGACGCCATCTGGCTGTCTGCTCGTCAATTTCGACGTTCCGTTTTACTCTAGGTTCGCTAGATGGCAGACAGAGTAAACCGGATCTCTCTTGGGCGTCTATGGCTGAGATTTAATTAATTTTGTCGGGTAAATACCAAATGTATCACCAGAGATCTTTTACATGCCGACATCGTACGACATGAAGTGTCGAATGGACTTTTTTCCGCCCTTCAAAAATCCGACTACCTCTGCCGGATTTGAACCCGCTATCTTGGGATTCGGAGGCCGACACTCTACCACGGATTCACAGAGGCAGCTATTGGGAACTGTAAATACTATTGAAGCATTTAAAAATGATTTTTAAACTGTTCTAGGTATTAAAGTAGGTCTGCAATATTTACGAAAGCACGCAAACAAAATATTAAAATAATATTTTTAGGCAATATCTTAGTGGTTTTCGTGTGAAAAGATTATATTACAACGTAAAAGTATTTGTGATAAGGAAGATAAGCCGGGCGCTCCGCACACTGATTTGTAGTAAGTTACAGCGCACAGCAGACGGTCCACGGTCCGCTCACGTCACACGCTCCTGGCCGGCTGCGCGTGCCACCTACCGTCACGGTTACTAGACTAGACGGTAGGGGTCATCAGTTGGGTGCGCAGTAGCAAGCCACGCCTCCTGACGTCACGCGTTCCCCATATTCGCTAAACGAAGCAGAACACCATTAGTCTAGTGATGGTGTTTACCTTCTCAACAGTGTAAGAGTTTAATTTTTCTGTGCTGTGCTGTGCTGTGCCATGGTGTGTTGTGCTGCCGCTGGTTGCTCTAACCACGATAGACATCAGAAGGACTTAAACATTAAATTGCAAAGAACAGTGAAACTTTTAAATTTGACGTGATTTACGGCCTGACATTTAAATTTGCCACTGAGTAGTAATGATTTAGCGAGTCAATTCTGTAAAGATCGTGAAATAAGGGCACAAAAGCGAAATCATCATAAGGAGACATGGTAAATTTTACAATCGCAGGCGCCAATTGAAGCAGAAAATGTTAATAATGCAATCTTGAGGAAGGAATTAGATAACAAAAGTAAACATTAGTCCGCCTCGGTGGTGTAGTTGTTAGTGTTATTAGCTGCCACCCCCGGAGGCCCGGGTTTGATTCCCGGCTCTGCCACGAAATTTGAATAGTGGTATGAGGGATGGAACGGGGTCCACTCAGTCTCCGTACGTCAAATGAGTAGAGGTGTGCTCTATTCCCACCCGAGTCATCCTGGAAGTGGTTTTCCGTGGTTTACCGCTTCTTCTCCAGGCAAATGCCGGGATGGTACCTAACTTAAGGCCACGGCCAATTCCTTCCCTCTTCCTTATCCATCCCTTCCAATCTTCCCATCCCCACCACAAGGCCCCTGTTCAGCATAACAGGTGAGGCCGCCTGGGCGAGGTACTGGTCATTCTCCCCAGTTGTATCCCACGACCCAATATCTCACGTTCCAGGACACTGCCCTTTAGATGGTAAAAGTGGGATCCCCCGCTGAGTCCGAGGGAAAAACCAACCCTGGAGGGTAAACAGATTAAGAAGAAGAAAATGGAAAATGAATTTAGTGCCTTCCATGGAAACTACATTAAGAAATGTCCAGGAGATTTTAGGTTTTTAAAGGAAAAAATAAAAGAAAAACAACCTGATCTTGAATATATCGTTGTTTTAAGTTTCGTTAGAACCAGAACGTCCATAAGGATGAAAAACATAAACAAACATAGGCACATGAATTCTTGCAAGAGGTGTAAACGAACTCCTAATGAAAAAAGAAGTGTGAAAAAAAATTAAGAGTTGTTTGATAGACTGATTTTGAAGTAATGTAAAACAACCAAGTAAAAATCTGGTGTAAATATTTTGTGTGGAGCCTATATAATGTAAATTTGTATACAGTTTTACTACCATAATAATAATTAGGAGTATTCATTAGGTGTTTTTAAATATTGAACATTTGATCGCTTTTTCTGACTGAGGGTTTACTCCGCACCACATTTCTATATGGCGTAAGCCTGTGGAAATTTCTTTCCCCACCAAAAAATTGTGACCCCTAATATGGTGGAAGAGGTTGACGTTTCTTCAGGGGATTTTTACCAACATTCCACCGGCCAATACACATTTATAAATAATAACTTATACATAAATATAATATTAGATGTTTTTAATACTACTTAACACTAACAATCCACCAAAACAACGGTAAAAAGCATCCCGCGCTAATGGTCATGTTTCTTTAATTTTTGTAACTAATTTTAGAAATAAAACTACGTATAAAATCGTTCTAAAATCACTGGATGGATAGAAAATACGAAAACCGAACCATAAATATTAGCGAGACGAAAGATAATTTATTAGTGAGAAAGCTACTGGAATAGTTCGTGTTAAGCACAGTGTTACTTGTAATGATCTGAAAAATACTGAAATTACAACATAATTACCTACACATAACAACTGGCAATTATATTTGACAAAACTGAAAAATATTTAGCAAGTGGTTAAATAAAAACAAGCAAATCATTAATAGAAACGCACAATTACAATGGGTCGTTTTCATTGCAAGCCCGGCAGTGGGGATCAGATGACGTCACCAGCCAAAGCGAGCCTGCGGGTGACCCCTACCGTCTAGTCTAGTAACCGTGCCTACCGTCTCTCTTCTAGCTACCGTGTTTGAGACCATGGATGTGGCGAGGATAGCAGCCAGCAGCGCGCTATGAGCCGGGTTCCAGGTTAAAAGCAATGATTGAGATCCATTGGTTTGTTTCATCATCGCCTAACGTCGAGCAGCGAGGCTTGGCGATGTGCCAGCAGCGAAGCTGCAGCTTAAACGTACCCTTAATTCCTGTCTGTGCGGTGTTTAAAAGAACAAACTTTGACACCCCAAAACAGGTGCTAAATGTACGACTGGGCATCTAATTTTGATATGGCTGAATAAAACATTCCCACTGAAGTCGTTGTACCAAATCTCAATCAGATCGTCCGGTTCCGTAGCTAAATGGTTAGCGTGGTGGCCTTTGGTCACAGGGGACCCGGGTCGGGAATTTTAACCATCTTTGGTTAATTTCTCTGGCACGGGGGCTGAGTGTATGTGTCGTTTTCATCATCATTTCATCCTCATCACGACGCACAGGTCGCCTACGAGCGTCAAATCGAAAGACGAGCCGAATTTGTCTTCGCACATTCCCGACGCTAAAAGCCATACGTTATTTCATTTCAATCAGATCGGAGACTTACAGTTAGAAGGATTTCCTTGCTAGTAGTTTCGAAATTCCCTTCGAGCTGTGCTCAACTCGTGCGGAAAATCTTATTTCCGGCCCTTATAACGCAAATAATTGTTACACATAGAGACAAAACCACTCTTCTTTTAAAGATAAAGGTTAAAATATGCCTAGAGATTCATAGAATATTCACAAGGTATGGAGTTACTTTTTGTTTGCAACAACTCACCAGACCTATTGTTGAATATCTTTCAGGCTGAATCTCTCCGAAAAGATCTTTTTCTCCAGCTTGTGTACGTTGTATGCCTTCCACAAAGCACCATTCAATTGGCTCATTGTGTTTTCAAGAACTGCAGATGTTCAGTTACAGTCCTTCAGATTCATACAGTATTTCAAGTTCTGCTTCTTTGTTTCCTCCTATTGTGTGGAATGATAAGATCGTGCCGTCTGTTGCTACTTGGGATTTACTAAGCAGTCATGCGTTTTACACCTCCATACTGTACAGTGCAACCTATTTAAGCCAACTTAAGTTCTTTAACCCCTTCTGCACAGTACGGTAGAAGTGTATGGCGTGAAACTCAAGAGGCGAATGCGATCAAGTTGAAGACGGGTTGAAAATGTAAGTCTGCTGTCTCTAGAATCCGACCTAAAGATTCTCAGATGATCTTCCCCTCTTCTATTGGTGCGTGAAAACCGTGTAGCATGGTCACATACTTCTCAACAAGGTGGCCGCGGTTCGAATCCCGGCCAATGCATGTTGGATTAGTGAAATGAAATCAAATCCTCTAGTTCAGATTCCACGTAATACTGGAGGTCCTATGGCTATCATCACGATATTACTGTTGCGTAACATTACTATCTTGCGTTTTGCTGCTTCTATTTCAATAATAATAATAATAATAATAATAATAATAATAATAATAATAATAATAATAATAATAATAGTAATAATAATAGCCGGGCTGAGTGGCTCAGGTAGTTAAGGCGTTGGCTTTCTGAGCCCAAGTTGACAGGTTCGATTCTGGCTCCGCCCGATGGTATTTGAAGGTGCTCAGATATATCAGCCACGTGTCGGTAGATTTACCGGCACGTAAAAGAACTCCTCGGGGACAAAATTCCGGCACCTCGGCGTCTCCTAAGACCGTAGCTAGTGGGACGTTAAAACTGTAAAATAATAATAATACCGAGACAGTTGGCACGTAGTTCGGGTCGTATAGCTGTGAGCTTGCATTCCGGAGATAGTAGCTTCGAATCCCACATTCGGCAGTCTGCAAGATCATCTTCCGTGGTTTCCCACGTTCACACCAGGAAAATGGTGGGTCTTTTGCCACGGCCGCTACCTTCCTAGTCCTAGCCCTTTCCCACCCTTCCGTCGCCGAAAACCTTCGACATGTTACTGTGCCGTTAACAAATAGTAAATAATAATAATAATAATAATAATAATAATAATAATAATAATAACTCTATATCCTATTAACTACTTCTATGGGTTTTGGAGACGCCGAGGTGCCGGAATTTTCTTCAGCAGGAGTTCTTTAATGTGCTGGTATATCTACCGACGCGAAGCTGATATATTTTAGCCCCTTTAAATGGCAGCTATGAAATCTAGTAATTCAGTACATACTGTTCAGAAATGTAGACTGAGATTGATTTACCGTGTATAGCATGGATAAATACCCATTATAATGGTTCATTCGAAATATTTTAGTTGACCTCTGAACTTCTAATTAAAATATTCCCCTGCATTACTGGCGAAATTAAATGTTTCCCAGAATAAAATGTCAATGAAATTTGTACTGATCTTCGTGAAGTATGTGACCTGTTCAGATTTCGAATAGCAAGTAACAATACGGCATGCAACATCTGATTTTCTAAGCTATGTCACTAATGTGTGCTATCATGAGCGGTTCGACTCGTTGGCTGAACGGTCAGCGTACTGGCCTTCGGTTCAGAGGGTCCCGAGTTCGATTCCCGGCCGGGTCGGGGATTTTAACCTCAATTGGTTAATTCCAGCGGCACGGGGGCTGGGTGTATGTGTTGTCTTCATCATAATTTCATCCTCATCATGACGCGCAGGTCGCCTACGGGAGTCAAATAGAAAGACCTGCACCTGGCGAGCCCAACCCGTCCTGGGATATCCCGGCACCAAAAGCCATACGACATTTCATTTCATTTTCATCATTTTCATCAAGTTCAATACCGTATTTTAGGTCCGTTGCGCATGTTACATCTTAATCTCAAATCATTTAATAATCATTAATCACATTTGCAAGCCTGGTGTGCATTTTTGTCGTTGAATAGCATCGTACACAGAAATTATAACTCCCGATACCTGTGTTTCTTAAAGAGAGTGGTAGCAGAAATACATTTCGTCATGTTCTAATGTCAGTCGCATGATCTTCTTGCCTGGCTGGTTCGGAATCTATTCCCAGCTCTGTCAGTTGTGTGGCGGACTGGAATAGGATACACGGAGCCCCAAGATACACAGCTGAGTAGAGAAGTGATAAAATCACACGCTCGGCCATCCTGGAAGTGGTTTCCCACTTCAACCCCAGGCGAATGCCAGAGTGAGTAATCGTAATCTATTATAAATATACACACAAGTGCAGGAGATATATATGGATGCAGGTCATCATCTGAGAACTTCACACCCATTAGCTGTATGGAGACGATGATGATGATGATGATGATGATGATGATGATGATGATGATGTCCAGAACAACAACCAAAACAAAATTATACTTGATTGTACTGGACTGTTGTGTGCTGAATGCTGACTTGTCTAGCCCCAGGTGCTGTACTCGGAAGTAAACCTCCAGTTCTCTCTCGTTTCTTGTTCCAGATGCCGTCCCTGCCAGCACGACCAAGGAAGGAGCGCCCATCTTCGCGCGACCCAGACGTGCGCCACCGTCGTCCGAGGTCATGGGACGTCGCCTCACCACGCCCAGCACCGGCACCACTGCCACTGGATCGTCCGATAAGGAGGTAAGTCTTCTCTTCTGGTGTGGGCTATATAACTAAATGCTTCTGAAGACGTCAGGCTCAGCCTTTCTGAACAGGAATGAGGTTCCTCGTAGAGAGGGCGTGAAAGCTTTTCCTTCATATAAGGCAAGCATTAGCTTATATAGAGTGTTCGGAACTTACTTACTTACTTACTTACTTACTTACTTACTTACTTACTTACTTACTTACTTACTTACTTACTTACTCCTCGGCGCTACAGCCCTTGTAGGGCCTTGACTTCTCTGACGATTGTAGCCCAATCTTCACGATCTTCTGCACGCCTCCTCCATCTTCTTATTCCCATCTTTCTTAAATCCTCCTCCACCTCATCCAGCCATCTTTTCCTGGGTCTTCCTTTCCAGTTCGGAAATTACCATTACTAAATCTTTGTAGAGGGAACCGAGTGGGTAACGTTTTCTGTATAATTTAACGAGAGCTGCAGAATTTATATAGAGGGAATCTGGAACTCGAGTTGTATTCATTTTGACTATTTAGTGAATAAATTCAAAATTCAATAAATAATGATGATAAAAATGCATAGATAAAAGCAAATTAAATACCTAGGTGTTCATAGCTTAAATACAGAGAACAAAACTTCCAGCACGGAAATGTAATGTTTTGTTTTTGCATTTAAACTCTTTTGGGCTGTAGTTTCACAATATGTCGGTTGTCTGCCTCATCAGAATAAATGTTCCCTACGGATGTGCGGTCTGTGGTCAAATGTACCCATTACTGAAGCTGTTTCAGTGCGCTATTCTGATTAGTTAATATACAATCATGTGCACGAGGGCGCGGTAAAAAGAAAGTGATAACAAAAAACGTAAAATTATACCAGATTGGTCATCGGAGCCATGAGTTAAATAGTCAGTAGGAGCCCATGCCCAGAAATAGACCGCTTCCTTGCTACAGGTACAATAATTCCATATCAAATGTTTCAATCTGCTATGTGATGAAATTATAGTAATTCAACTAGTTGTGACTCAGTTAATTACTTTTCTAACAAACTAACATTCACTGATTTGGTAACGGTGTTCACTAAGGAAAAATAAGGAAAGATGTGGCTGTGTTGCTGACAATTTGTGTTCTCGAGATGGTGGTTTCGAACCCTACTTGAAGATGGTTTTCCTTGGTTCCCCATTTTCGCACCAAGCATATGCTGTACCGGTACCTTAGTTAAGACCACAGTCGCTTCCTTCCCGGTTCTAGCCCTTTCCTACCCCATCGCCGCTGAAAACCTATCTGAGTCAGTGCATGACGTTAAACCATAATAATAATAATAATAATAATAATAATAATAATAATAATAATAATAATAATAATAATAATAATAATAATAATAATAGACGCCCGAGCGCTGGAAATTTTCCCTGAAAGAAGCTTTGCATATCTTTAAATGCTGATCGTGTAGACGAAGATTCAGCCCGCCTTCAACTGCAACTCACAGATGCTTGGAAATATTTCGGAATAGTTCCTCTTGGCTTGAGTAACTACGGTAAGTGAAGAGTTCGAACAAAGGTTTTTAGTCATCCCTACAACAATAGTAATTGGACCAAACCCTCTCATCCTGATAGGCTTGATGAATCAACCACTAACCATTTGATTATGCTTGTTTAGTAGGCGTGACAAACACCAGAGCTTGCTGGTAGGTTTCTTAAGTATCTACGTTGTCTTCCGCAATCGTGCAACTACGAACATTATTTTTCCAATTTGGTTTACATCGCACAGATGGGTATTACGGCGACGATGGGGTAGAAAAGGGCTAGAATCTGGAAGGAAACGACTGTGGCCTTGGATACAGTCCCAGCATTTGTCTGGTATGAAAATGGGATGCCACGGAAAACCCTTCAAGGTTGCCGACAGTGGAGTTCAAACCCATTACCTCTCAAATGCAAACTGACAGCTGCGTGGTTCAAACCATGCAGCCACTCGCTGTGTTATGAACATCTGAACAGGCGCACGTTCTGACTGGCTGATTTCCTATGTTCCTCGTAAACTTAAGCGTAGAAACTTGGACTCTGCAAGCTTCTATGTTAACCTTTTATCTAATGTTTACTTTTATTTTATGTTGTCCATTGTGAACGGTTCCATTGTATTACACACGTTTAATTTTCATTGGGAATGGGGCCTTACACTTCCAAGCACCATAGAAACACGCAGTAGCTAATAGCCAATTCCATGCGGAGTTGGAATAAGTGAGTTCGGCCGCAAAACTGGGCTCCATCCAAATTAGTACAGGCCTCAGATAACTGGGAAAAGGCCTGGAAAGAAGAAAAAGAAGAAAAACTGACTCCGTTGTTACTCATAGTCTGTGCAGTTTGTAGCAGAGAGCCTGTTCTTGCTGATGGTACAGATGTCTTCAAGAACAGGAAGGTCAAGGTCAGTAGTTATTTTCGTAAACTTCCTGATGAGGGCACATCACGTCAAAGGGATGGGTTTCTATATGGCTAAGGATGGTCAGCCAGAAAGGTACTTCCAACCGTTTCTGTGATAATGCGCACGGTCTGTTTGTTAAAGAGCCTGGTGAGAGTGGTGTTAATCGACACTGCCACACAATACTGTATTAACATAAATGCGGGTTATGGCAGACGGTCATCTGGAATATTATCGATACAAAATGAGTAACGCGATGTTACCTAGCAACCGTTCAAGGAGGCATATTTATGATCTTACTAGTATGTAAGCCTGTTTTGGACGGTAAAGATTAGTATGTAAAATTTAATTAGAAATAGGAACAAAAGTTACACTTCCCATTTTACGTACATGTCAACCATATTGAGTGTAGTTGTACGTAGATAGGAGTTGTACTTTAACGTTTACGGATCTGCGAACTCTTGAATTATTACTCCATAGGCCTATAGTTATCCATAGGTAAACATTGGAGTGAAAAGATTCATCCCAAACCTATTTAAAGTTTTGTCAAGTTTGTTGCCTGTAACAGAGAATGCTAAATTTAGTGCAAATTGCCTCCGCTTAAGAATCAGTGGTATGTTAAAATTTCCAAATTTATTCTTGGCATAAAACACGTTCTTCCTGAAGCTGAGCCCATCCGAATTTCTGCATGAACAGTATTTTTGTGTAGCTTTACCAGAGTCAAACTCGTCCTTCCATTTATATGTAGATTTCTTATTTCTTTCGTAAGTCCGGAAACCTACGTTTTTTCCCAACTTTTTCAACATTTCAGTAAACTCAAATGAAAATGAAAACCTACAACCTGTTTTCTAGTCATTGACCGGGTCAGGGATGTGATCAATGAAGCAGATATAGGCTATTAGTACAATGGGGTCGCCACTCCCAAAGTGATTTGTTAATGACTGATAGATGCTATGATATGAGAATGGAGAGTGTTGCTGGAATGAAAGATGACAGGGAAAACCGGAGTACCCGGAGAAAATCCTGTCCCGCCTCCGCTTTGTTCAGCACAAATCTCACATGGAGTGACCGGGATTTGAACCACGGTATCCAGCGGTGAGAGGCCGACGCGCTGCCGTCTGAGCCACGGAGGCTCCAGTAAACTCAAATATAATACTTAATCCTTCTATTTACTTTAAGTATAGTAACTTGATCAGTTACAGACAGCAACCGGTCTGTAATATTATAGCCCAAACAATATGGCGCTCACGCGTGTCCGTTGGCTTCAGCTCTGGCTACACATTGGGGAGGTGCTTTACTCTATGCTCGTTGGCTGACACAGACAATGTTGCTAATATGGCGGCGGGAACAAATCTTGATCTCAGCGAGCGAATACATTGTGGTACGAGTCGCTATCTCTATGTTATTCTGTGCTCGTTGGCAATCATCTTCAGCGAAGCTTCAGACATGTACTTTTCTTTAAAAAGTACTAAATACCTGGTTGTGGGAGTTGTATCGTACTTTTCTTGAAAAGGAGACGCAAAAACATATATCTAGTGTGAATTTTAGATGTTGAAACCGTTTCGTTGTCTCATAATCGCTGTGAATAGCAGACGGAATAGGAATCTTATATACACTGGCGGAAAAATCCAAACACCATGAAATAACATATGTTGAATACGGAAATGTTGACAATATATTTGTCGTTGTAACATATTTAATTGATTAAAGGTACAAGACTATAGGTTAATATCCGCACCAGAAAAGCCTTAGGAAATGTGCTATGCTGGTCCATTAATAACCGCCTGACTGTTGAATGCAGGCATGCAAACGTGCATGCATTGTGTCGTACAGGTGCCGGATGTAAGCTTGTGGGATGGAGTTCCATGCCTGTTGCAATTGGTCGGTCAATACAGGGACGGTTAATGCCGGTTGTGGATGACGCTGGAGTTGTCATCCAATGATGTCCCATACGTGCTCGGTTGGGGACAGATCGGGGAATCGAGCAGACCAAGGCAACATGTCGACACTCTCTAGAGCACGTTGGTTACAACAGCGGCATGAGGGCGTGCATTATCCTGTTGGAAAACACCCCTGGGAATGTTGTTCATGAATGGCAGTACAACAGGTCGAATCACCAGACGGACGTACACATCTGCTGTCAGGGTGCGGGGGATAACCACGAGAGTGCTCCTGCTGTCACAGGAAATTGCTCCCCAGACCAGAACTCGCGGTGTAGGTCCAGTGTATTGACGCCGCAGAAGGTCGAATGCAGGCGCTCACCTGGCCTCCTCCTAACCAACACACGGTCATCACTAGTAGAACAGGCTTTCATCGGAAAACACAACGGACTTACATTCCATCCTCCAATGAGTTTTCGCTTGACACCACTGAAGTCGCAGTCGGAGCTGGTTCAATACACACCGCAGGGCGTCTGGCTCCGAGCTGTCCTTCAAATAACCAATTTTGAACTGTTTGTTGTGTCACTGTGGTGCTAACTGCCGCTCGAACTGCTGCTGCAGACGCAGTTCGCTGCTCCACAGCTATGCGCCGAATACGGCGGTCCTCCCTCTCGGTAGTGCCACGGGGACGTCCGGAGCCCGGTCTTCTTGCGAGCGTACCTTCTCATGACCACTGCTGCCAGCACGCATGCGCAGTGGAGATATTACTTCCAAGTCGTTCTGCAATAGCGCGGAAGGAATATCCGCCTCCACGTAGCCCTATTATACGGCCTCGTTCAACTGCATTGAGATGTTGACACTGACCTCTTCGTCGTCTTAAAGGCATTCTTGACCCACTCACAGTAACTCCGTCCAATCTCACGGGTAACTAAGGATCTCGCACAGTACAGCCTGTATTTAAAGCAAACCTGATGTACAACGTCATGGGGCCGCTACTAGCGCCACGCTAATGCGATTTGCGGAGAATTTGAATCAACGTCACCTTTCAGATGTATAAACACACCTGCCAACGTTCGTTAATCTGGCAAACCCCTTCTTGGTGTTTGAAATTTTTTTCCGCCAGCTTGTGGCCAACGGAAAATTTGACACCACTTTCCGCCCGAGGATTGCACCAGGCCAAGAGTAGAAGTTGTCAGTGTTGAATTCTAAAAATAATGAGCTGATACAGTATGTTCAGTTTTAACGGAGAACACGCTCTTTCGGAGCAGCTAATTGGTCAAAAGCGACGCGTGACAGCATTATTAAAGCGGTATAGCTTATGCGTGTACTCTGGCGTGGTTATAGTAAGTATAACTTCCATACTGAGAAAAATAAGCCTACTGCATGTTCATTTTATCTATTTATGCACTTTAAACATCGTTAGGGCAAAAATAAATGATTATTATAATAACATAATAATGGTAGTAGCAATTACACATTGTAAATAGTTATTTAATATAATTAAAACAATAACGTCCGATTTTAATCCCTCTGTAGATGATGTTTGAGTTAAATAAAACTTTCTATAGGCCTAAACGGAGAGGAATAAGTTGGATAGTAAAATATTACAAATAACATTTTTCATTTACATATGTGTATTACATTGTAATAAAGAATGAATTCTAAACATGATATTTTCACGAAAGCTGCTCAACTTTTTTAAAGGAATGTTATCAATTCATCTTATAAATCAACCAGATGGTCCTAAGGTTTATAAACGTTAGCCCCTTCTCTCTCCTGCATGGCTTTGCGCCGAATTAACCAAATATAATCGACAACTATCCCACCTGAAGCAGAGGAGAATGAACTGCAGGTTGTTGAATAGCAAAGCTAGTAAGTTCAATATGCGGAAATGTGATATTTGCGATTGTTATAGGGACAAAGGACGGGACAGTATCAGCGCCATTCCGGTGGCGTCACATATTCCATTAGTGAGGTGCACTGGCTGTCGGAAGTGAAGACAATGGCAGGCAGTCTGTTCGCTCAATACGGCAGTACACAATGGTAAGCTGCAGACCTCTATATACCACGAACAGAGTAACAGTATTATTCCTCGAACAGAGGGCGTATACAAATCCTTTCAATCGTTTTAGGAACAACAGACTTCTTTGGCCATTAGCGCTGTGTACAGTGCTTGGGATTCGTAAGTGCTGAGCAGAGCGTCCAGTAAAGGAGATCGGCGTGTGCTGCGCATGGGAAATTGTGTGCTGTAGAGGATTGTGTGGTGTGTAAACACCCGGTCCCCGAGTGAAGGAAAGTGTTTTACGATTAAAATCCTACGAGCCAGCCGGCAATAAGTCTTCCTTCCGAATTCTAGCCCTTTCCTATAACATCGTCACCAAATAACCTGTGTGTGTGAATGTGACGTTAAAAAACCCACTGGCAAATAAATAATGTAAATATAGGGCCAATAATCTAGACGTCAATCCCCTTAAACAATATGATCATCACCATATTATTATTCTTCTCTTTCATCGTTATGCCCGTTTACAGAGCGCGTTGGAACTTGTTAGCTTGATGAAGGTTTTCCTATCTTCTTCTCCCCCCAAAATCTCTTCATGAACTCGCTATGCTGTTTCTTGCGTTCTTCCGTCCATTGTTTCCCCCTGTGGTTCTTTTAGCCTTTTCTGTGAACGTGTGCTTTGCAACCAGATTCCCAAAAGCCTTGCGATCCCTGATGATATATTCTGTGGTGTTCATTTCTTTTAAGTCCTGCTTTATTTCCTCAAACCAGCTTATTTTGACCTTCTTTGAATTAATCATACCAAGCAGTCTTTTTGCATATCTAGTGTCGTCCATTCTACAGATGTGGCCATAGAATTTCAATCGTCTCCTGCGTACGGTATTGGTGAACTTGTCGATTGCTTTGTACAACTCTACAGTTTTCCTTTTGATCCATATACCATTTACATGAACGGGGCCATATATTTTCCTCACACTTTTTCGTTCTTGTTTTTCAATTTCATCAATTTTAGAGTGGCCTCCTAGAGATGTGGTTTCTGAGGCATAAGTTACAAGGCTTCCGGAAGAACAACAGTCTTGTAATGCCGAAGTTTTGCATTTCGTGACATCACTCTTTTATTGTAGTGGTTCCATGTTATTCGGTATGCTTTCAGGAGCTTGGTGGCTGTTTATAAATTAATTTTCCTGTCCAATCCGGATGGTACAATGATTTCTCCTAGATATTTGAAGGAAGGGACCTGTGTGATTATTCCACAATTTGTCTGTAGTGGGGATCTTTGGATATTCTGGTGTCCATTAGCCATGATACTGTAGGAGTCTTCTCATACGATATTTGGAGGCCTGTCTTTGATGCTATCTCATTATTATTATTATTATTATTATTATTATTATTATTATTATTCGTTTAAATAATTTAGAAGTAATTTTAACATGGATCTGGCTCTGGGGATGCGAGCTTCTTAGCGCTGCTACTGCACAGTAGGCAGTACGCAACAAACGAAGGAAAAAAGGTCCTATAAATATTGGTCTCAAACCCAATATCTTCGAAGTTATATCCCGTTACCACACCAAGTCTTTGATATACTATTAGTATTAAACGTCCCTTCAGTTTCACTAAACTGGGTCGCATTTCCAATTAATCCATCAAGAAGAGATTTGGCTTGCATCGATGCAAGAATGCGCGAGAATCGTCTACGATGGTTTGGCCATGTACTAAGGGCAGACGCCGACACTATCACGAAGACGGGTTACATGTTAGAAGTGGCCGGTAGGAGACCAAAATGACGACCAAAACAGCGATGAGCCGATAACCTTCACAAAGATCTGAAGAGTGTCAGTCTCCACCCTGACATGGTCCAGGACAGAATTAAGTGGAGACAACGAATCCATGTAGCGGACCCCGCCAGCAGGAGGGGCAAACGCTGAAGAATAAGCAGAAGAACGTCCCTTCAATTACTGCACATTTTAAGAGATGTCTGATTGTCGAAATTTTGACCACAGAAATTTAATACCAGCCAACGGCCCGAAGTTAATGCATTTAAGTTACAAGCCCTTAAATACACTATATTTTAGCCGGGGTTCGCACCCAACATGTTGAAAACAGAAGGACAATCACTACCCGACTGCGCCACTAGAGTCGGTGGCCATTATGCTATTATTATATTATGATTATTATTAGTCTATTATTATTATTATTATTATTATTATTATTATTATTATTAAGTAAAATCCCTTTGTAGTGTCAGACTCCGGATCCCAAGATCATGGGTTAAAACCTGGCAGAAGGTCGGATTTTTGAAGGGCGGGAAAAGGTGCATTCGACGCTCTGTCGTACGATGTCGATATTTTAAAGATCTCTGGAGACATATCTGACATTTACTCGAGAAAATTAATTAAATCTCTGCTATAGATCGCCCAATAGATTTCCGGTTTCTCGTCCATCTGGTAGAGTAGTACGGAGCGTTGAAATTGACACCTGCACACGGTAGTTGGATCATACGATTACTATTAAGCAAATGTTAGGAGAAGATTTTTAAAATATACGATGATGATGATGATGATGGAGGCGGAGGAGGTATGGTCAGGAAAGAGAAAATTTAACACATAATCTTCAGTGTTATCAAGTAATACAATATGATGTTGACAAAATTCAATTCTGAATGTAAATAAAGCTAAGGAAGAGTAGTTCTGGACTCTTATGAAAACCTGCAACCTGTTTTCCAATCAGTGACCGGGTCAGGGATGGAAAGAATTAAGCCCCCAACTTGCGGCGAGGATAGGAATTGTGCCGGCTGCCGAAGCCTGTCGTACTCCTGTAGTTCTGGACTCTTAGTGGGAGGAAATTCAAAATCCAGATACTGGGAATGACCGACTGAACGATTTGCTGAACTTGAATCTAAGCACTTTCTCAGCCTCTCTCACCAGTGAATGGAGACAAAATGAGAATAGAAACTAAAGATAACCCAAGATGTTAGGAGTAATTCACGCTTGTTTCACATAGACTTGAAAACGTAATGAACCGTGATGGATGAATATCCTGGCCGTAAAGAGCAATATTTGATTCCTTATAACTATAATCAAAATTTCCTGCACTGGATGTCAGTAGAAAGTGACATCTGATCACTCTGCTAGCCACTGGGCCAGAAAAATCTAATTTGTTTTCGTCTAATAACTTGTTACACTTCGTCCAGAAGTTTTAGCAGCGCTGTCTTTGTCTATAAAATGACGCACTAATTACGAAGACTAAAACTAATAAGGTAGCAGTGGTGTCCTTAATTCAAGAATTTGCCTGGTATGAAGATGGGAAATTTTCGCAAAAATATCTTCAGGGCTGCCGTCGGTTGGACTTAACCATGCCATCTCCTAAATGCACATTAAAAAAATAGCATCTATAATAAAACATATCACGTATGTTATGCATTGTACCCTAAATACACGTGGGAAAATAAAATCAAGATGGGTGGGCTACAGAGAGTGGCAAACTTACCTGTCGTTCCTATCTCTTCCTCACCTGGCTAGGTCATCGGCGAGCGTATGGACGGTTCGGTGTCTAGATCGAATAGAACTAAAGAGATCTAACAGGATAGAAAACAATGTTGTGTTAGTAAATGAGGAACGAGATTAAATGAGGTTGATTTTAATAAACGAAAGCATGAACGAAAAATGAAAAGAAACACATATAACACAAATGCGTACAGTAGGCTACATAAACACAAAGTCAAGTAATTGGCCATGAGGTGGCAACAAAACACTCCTTATGAAGTCCGTGTGACAGTTGCTTTAGTACTTTAATTAAATTGGCGATAAGTTTGAACAGGTTTTTCACGAGAAACACCTTGGCAACAACGTTTAAATCTTATGATGTTAGGAACAGAAATTCTTCGCAGATCTCATAAACTAAACCTAACATCTATTCCTTCGCATACGGGATGTAACTACACATAAACATAAATGCAGGACAATTCGTTTCCCCCCAAAATAACACTGAAGTTAATAGTGAGCCCGTACTCATTGCCAAAGATGGGATTTGAACCTACGACCCCTAGGTAGCGTACGTGCTACTGCACTTTCTAAGACAAGCACATGACGCGTATAACTGGTAAGAACAGCACATAAATAGCACATAATAAAACAACAAACATTGCAGCACCTGAAAATAATTACAAGCCAAAGGAAACAAAACACTTCACACATCTTGCAGTCCTGGATCTCTCCCTCTGAGCTACACGCTGGGCTGCGGCAATGACCGCTCGTGACGAGGGTTTGGGACAAGGTCGTCTATATTTCCAGCCATTCGAAACAAACGTCAGCTGACACCTATTCTCTGCTTGGCCTGATTTACCCACACAACTGGCAACTGTTTTGGGATAACGGGACCTTTAAACATTCTGTTTCCCTCAAAGCGGGTATTCTTTCGGCTCTCTGGACCTCTTTATAATACACACGGGGATCATTTTCTTCTAGTTCACATCAAGGCATACGTGCCGGGTGTCATATCAGGTAAATTTCATCCAACGGAAACTCTTCCGTATATCATATCTCTTTCAAAATCCAGGGAGTATCATACGTACATTACATTTCTTTATCTCTGTGTCCCCGGTTCGAATCGAGTGGTCAGTTGTGGGGAAAACCCCGCCGGCAAATTTTTTTGACAACCCTCACTGTTTCGACGTTGAGGACACATGCTCCTCTGCTTCGTCACCTCTTTTGAAATTCATGTACACAGATAAACATGCAAACACTGACTTTAAGTGGCCCAGTGCATCATAATGAGTTCCCACTCAACACTTAATTAAATTGAAAGAGAAATATCTGCATGATCATGCAGTCGTCATACTGGGTTGACAGTCCTGGTCTCAGCTCCTGAAATGGCCCCATCGCGGTGCCGTCTTCCTGAATATGAGTGTTGGAAGGTCTAGTGCTATGGGCATCTCTTGTCGTAGTTTCCACCGTCCTTAACTGCTATTAGACACCCAGTCAATCGTCTACAACGCACTCCGGACTCTCCTACTCCTTATTTACGTTAAGGCAGAAATTGGCGTGTATCTAGGTAAAATGGACTTAGTGAAATGTCTAATGCTCAACCGCACACGAACTCATGTTAGAAGTCTGCCTTTTACATCAAGGCAAAGATTGCGGCCTAGCTAGCCGAAATGTACATAGTAAATGCCTAGTGCTTAACCGTACACGAACTTATGTTAGAAATCTGTAATGCTTCCCTTTCTAGTCCTTGCTCTAGCTACAACCATATCTCGAATTGCACACTGTTCGCCAATTCATCTTCTACGACGAAGTCTATGTTCTATTGGTGAGTTCATGGTGCAGTCACCTGCCGAACTGACACACACGCGACCGCTTTGAAGAAAATGTTAGAATGGAATGAACCCCCTTTTCTCGTAGGTAATGACACCGAGCGACCCCCAGAGGGGGTCGCGAGGTTACAGTAGGGTTGCAGGGACCGCCGACCTATGTTTAGGTCCTTTGTCCCAAAACGACGAATGGATGTCTTGCCTGATTCAACTTTCTTTCAGAACGACGGTCTTCTTTCTTCATAAGAAGTCTGACGACGTTTTGCTTCAAGCGACTGAGCTTTTTTCATGCTCTAGCTTCCAGTATTTCAGAAGGTAGGAATAGGTGCGAATGGAAAGTTAATATATGATTGTGGCGAATTAATGTGATCAGACGAGGGGGTGAGGCTGATGGCATTGGAGACGTTGAGGTGCCGAGGAGTTAGTGGCGTGCGACGGGTTTGTTCATAAGGAGCATACAGTATTTAGGGGGGAGTGGGTTTGGACTTGGAAGATGGTGGATTATGGCGTGGTTGTGAGGATGGTGAGAAGACATTTAAGAAGTTCAGTTGCTGGTAGGTTAGATTGTGATGGTTGGTTGTGGGCGGGAGGAGGGGCAATCTGTAAGCTGAGTAAGGACGGTTGTTGATGTTGGTTAGTAGGTTGTGGGTGGCGAAGGTGCTTATTAGCAATATACTGACCGGGCGAGTTGGCCGTGCGTGTAGAGGCGCGCGGCAGTGAGCTTGCATCCGGGAGATAGTAGGTTCGAATCCCACTATCGGCAGCCCTGAAAATGGTTTTCCGTGGTTTCCCATTTTCACACCAGGCAAATGCTGGGGCTGTACCTTAATTAAGGCCACGGCCGCTTCCTTCCAACTCCTCGGCCTTTCCTATCCCATCGTCGCCATAAGACCTATCTGTGTCGGTGCGACGTAAAGCCCTTGGCAAAAGCAATATACTGGGTCTTGAGTGCTTTCTTCGGAAAAGGACATCCAGGATATATGCGGCGTGGTTACCCTTGCAATTGGCGCATATAGCCTCTTTTCGAGGGACTGGGCAGGTGGAGTGATGATGGTGATCGCCGCACCTATTACAGCGGACCTCGTTAGTACAGGTGGCAGCAGTGTGGTGGAGTTGGAGACAGTTGTAGCACATGACTATAATAGAAGGCTTAGGGCGGGGTGAGGTCCTCTTCCGAGTGGGGTGGTAGAATTTGCGGTTGCGGGAGGGGGTGCCTCCGGTTCTGTTGGAGGTGTGATTGGAGTAATTTCAGAATCAGTCTGGACATATGTGGTAGCTGAAGAGTGAGTACTTTCAGAATCAGTCTGGACATATGTAGTAGCTGAAGGGTAAGTGATTTTAGGGTCGGTTTGAGAGCATTTGTCCGCAATGGACAGAGGTGAATCCGTTTGAACGCCGCAGTCCCAGAGAGGAGGGTCTTCAATTGTGGCTTCTTCTTCTTCTGCTTCTTCAATGTCGTCCTCATCCTCTTGGTTGATTTCTTCAGGCTCAGGATCTTGGAGTGAGTCCGCTGAGTTAATGACTATAGGGCGGGGGACATCTTGGAGTGTATTGAGCCTTTGCAGAATGTCTTGCATGAGAAAATCTCGGACAGGGGTAATCATTAGTAAATTGTTATGCGTCTCTTCTATTACAGCGACGTGGGTTGGTATGATGTCTGAGATGGCACCAATCATTGTGCTCCGGTTGAGGAGCACAGGTCCTTGGATACCAAGAGGAATTAGTGCTGTGCTGCACTTGGATGAAACTGGAAAGATTGAATTATTCTTGACGTATCGGAACGGGTCTTCATAGCTTGCGCTTTCAAGATCATGGTGGGAGAACGTAGTGGAGGTTGATTTATGTGACAGTGCGGGCGACGGCGATCGAGCGGTGGAATGGGAGGGAGACGGGCTAGGGGAGCTGTAATACTGGGTAACAGACTTGGCTATGTCATCGAAGGGGGAGGGTGGGCTGTCTAGGAAGGAGTTACGAACAGGGGTCCGGCTACTCGATCCACCGGACTTGTTCTTCTTGTTATTATTATTTCTAAGGTGATAGGGCATGGTCTTGGCAGGACTTGGATATGACAGGAGTGAAATACTGGAAACGGTCAAACGCAGTAATTCAACTTGTTGCCTATGTCGTGTCAGGCTAGTTTTTTGTACGTGGATTGCGCCACAGGCAAGACACGAGCACAGGACACCAAGCTGTTCAGACAATATAAGTTCTGTGGTCACTAGAGTGACCGGTGACTGCAGTAGTCGTCTTGGCTGGGTGCAGCTAGCGGGTGCTAGCGGCAAGGCTGTCTACGTGGCGAGCTTCTATTCGGCTGTGCGGGGCTAGCGAGGGCTAGCGGCGATGAGTTCTTCTTGACGGGCGGTGGGCTGGATGTCTGGGTATCCAGTACCAGGCGTCGGGGTTAGTCTCTCCGATGTGTTCTCTAACGTGGCTGCACGACGAAGGATGAACTCCCTCTCCACACATCTCTCTCTATTTATTAGGACAGCCTGTGACGCCACGCCAGGGACTTCACCCCGATACACACTTGAGTTCTCTGTATAGCGAGTCGTTTGGTTCCTACGGTATTCGCGCGAATGTCGTAAGTTTATTACGAAAAACAATTCTCGTTAACTTCTGAAGACACATCATGTCATTCAGTAAATTATGAGGAATATAACTGTGGTTTTAATTTCTCTGATATCCTCCCAGGAGAGTAGATATGGCCCTGGTTTCCAAACGCGTCAGGCCTGGTTCTTGCCGCTTTAATTCTTAGCAGGGTGGTAGATGTAGTTCCCCGAACAGCATCCGAGTATCGCCATCCTTTATCTGCTATATTCTTTCTCGCTCACTCCCTGCGCCACGCCCGTCGCTGCGAGCTTTGCCCCCTAAAACACTCAGCTCAAATTCGCGCCTTTTGTGAACTCGGTACTTTGACGCTTCATTACTGCTGCGTTAAATATCAGTTTATCTTACCATGAACCATACCGTTCAGCATTAACTACGATTTCAAAAACATCTCAACGACACAGTTCAGTTTGTATTCCCATTCGAATTTTCTCCCACTAAGAGTTCAAAACTACTCTTTCTTAGCATTATTTACATTCCAAATTGAATTTTGTCATCCATGTTGTGCATTATTCCTAATATCTTCGGTTATCTCCGGGTCGATGGATGAAGTGATGGTAGGAATTTATCAGACTCAACCCTGCTTGGATGACATGACTGATCATACAAAGATGCAGTGTTGAAAGCTAACGGTATGGGTATCAATTTCGCGCGATTTTGTGAAAGAAAGTAAAAAATAAGTGTGGTTTATGTTATTATACGCACATAAACCTATTTCTCTATCTGGCCACAAGCAGCCATTTCAAATAAGATGTCTGCTACATAGACCACTTGTTAACTGTTATCATTGTATAATACTACTGTACTTATGTTAGCATCGTTCATTGTCTACATCTCAGCAACAACAACAATAATAATAATAATAATAATAATAATAATAATTTCATTTGGCATTTCCTAGCCTGGTGCAGCTCTTGTAAGGTACACCCTCCAACGAGGGCGGGTGATTTCTGCCGTGTATGGGAACTGCGTGTTTGTAGTGGAGGATAGTGTTGTATAGGGTATGTGAGTGAGACAATACAAACACCCACTCCTCCAACAAGGAGAAATAACCATTTAAGGTTAAATCACCGACCCGAACCCGGGGCCCTCTGAACCGAAGGCGAATATGCTGACCATTCAGCCAATGATTTCATACATTTAAGTATTATGTTAACGTTTAATTTTAATTTTAAATAGGGCCTAAATCAAGGCCATATACACATGTGCGACATAGTTCGCACCCGCATCTCCACAAAGATGTCAGAGAATAAGAAAAAGAAGAAAACTTCCAGATGTTATTGCCACTATTTTCCTTTTAATTCCCGTCACAGTCATGACGTCATTTTTTTACAGAACAGTAATGCATTTTTGATAAGTAGAGTTAATACTTTCACCTGGCAGATGTGCTAATGATGCCCCTCGGGAGTCTGCTGACCTGCTCTCCTTAGAGTGGACCACAGAACGTCGCTGACACTATTACCGAGCTGCTCCTAAACGTGCAGTCACAACTTTATCTGTTAGTGGCAGAGCAAACTCGAGTACAGGGGTACTAGAGATGGCTGTAGAGCTGAATACTGGAGGCAGTAGCCACGTGCAACCCTCAAATAGCAGTATGATTAACAAGAAGGCTTGGGGTTCAACCAAATTACAGCTTCAAGCATAGTGATCTTGCAACAGAACTGCCGTTCTTAGCGTTGTGATGAACTCAAAGATTGTTGTTACGTTTTGTTGTTCACTTTATTTTGATGAATGTTTTATCACAGTCCAAAGCTTCTAAAGCTTCAAAAGGGTAAAAAGAAGATCCACAAAGATAAAAGAAATACGATATGATATTCTATAAATGGATTCTGTTACCTGCAATTTCTTGTACTCAGTGTTGCGAGTGCTGACCCTGGCATGGTACTTAAATTTATCGACGTGTTAAAGGATCTCTTTCTTCTACGACAAAATTCGGACGTTCGAGTCTTTCTAAAGACTAATAGTTACGGGGCATTGCATGTGTGCTGAGTAATCAGCCCAACGTCGGTAGCTCTGGAGATAGTTTTCCATTTTCTCGCCAGGCAAGTGCTGGACTGTACCTTGATTAAGGCCACGGCCAGTATGGGCCTAGTCCCTTCCATTCCTTGCGTCGCTGAAAACTTTCTATGCGTTATTACGCCGTTAATCCACTAGCACGACGAATAGAACACCTAGTGAGACCATTCACCGAGTTCAAGAGTGCTCCCGCAGAGCGGCGCTAGTGAAGTCGATCACTTACACTACACGGTCAGCTGTTTTAGTGGAGGTTGCACTGATACGTAACTAACCAAATACAACACCCAATTGTTTAGACTTTAGAATAATACTGTCTGAGAGTAGTAAATAATATTCTCAGCCCCCACGATGAAATATAAGATAACACAGAGATAAAATGGAACATTACTAAAAGCGAAAGCAATATTGTGCTTTACATACTAAAAAAAAACTTTTTAAACAGAGCACCTAAAACATTAAATATTCCGTGTTCTTAATCTGCCCCTGTAGGAAATTAATCCTAGCTTTGCTGTGATCTTGCATCAGGGAGACAGTGCGTTCGAGCCCCACTGTCACCAGCCGTGAAGATGGTTTTCCGTGGTTTCCCATTTTCACACCAGGCAAATGCTGGGGCTTTACCTTAATTAAGACTAGGGCCGCTTCCTTCCAACTTCTAGGCCTATCCCATCGAAGCCATAAGACCTATCTGCGTCGGTGCGACATAAAGCAAGTTGTAAAATCCTAGTTTTGACTGAGGAAACATATTTAGCTCACATTAAATTAAGAGTTGCGTTCTTTAGTCACTTTTTTTGGCATCGGTAAGAGAACTAGACTGGCCGTGAATTTGACTACAACTAGGCTGACTTTCAACTTTACCGCTTACCATGAACCATACCGTTCAGCATTAACTACGATCTCAAAAACATCTCAACGACACAGTTCAGTTTGTATTCTCATTCGAATTTTCTCCCACTAAGAGTTCAAAACTACTCTTTCTTAGCATTATTTACATTCCAAATTGAATTTTGTCATCCATGTTGTGCATTATTCCTAATATCTTCGGTGATTCTTGTTCGTTACCTTCTTGATACTCCCCTCATTCCTTTTCCTACTTTCGCAATTTTACCTCAGTGGATAGGCATTTCGTTAAATTTGGAAAAATATGAGGCACCGATCCGGGTTTTAATTTCCACCTCACACGAGGAAGTTCAATGGTTTTCACCGTTCACAACGAAACAGTCCGCCCTTAAAATTAAATCTGCCGAAAAATGCAGTTCACATATTCTGCTTTTGGCCGACAATTGCTTATCTTTCCGCGGAATAACTCTTGTCCACTTCGGAAGCAGATTATTGTCTTTTGGCAGTGTAAAAATCATCTACCATCAGGCTTCCTTCCGTAACCCGATTTACAACCGGGAACGAAACAGTACGATATTTTCTCGAAATAATAGAAAACTAGTTGATTGCACACACAAATCACTGCACAGATATTAATACAGACTTTCAGAAAATATAAAAACAAATAAATTCCCTCAATAGTCGTTCAAATTGTTACCATGACTTCACGCATGATTTCGTCGACGATTTGGCGCACGTGTTGCTTTAGCTGGTTCGTTGCGAGTGCAGCGCCACACTCCGGCGGGGCCACAAACGACAATGTTGAGAGATCGGAGTGATCACACTAGGTATTCTAGTTGTCATACCACTAGCAATAAAAGAAAGAAAACCAAAGACTAGTTGGCTCCTAAACAGCTCCACCATCAGCTGCCATAGAAAGCCTAGGCGTCACTGAAGATGCGCACTAGGGAAATCAGAAATGAGGTTCTTTCCCGTTCAGTGATCCAGCGTTGCTGTTACATATCAATCTGCCAAGCCTACTGAAATGTATACACCAACTGACTCGTGCATGCCACTTTCACACCAGGCATTGGCTGCATAAGGAATGGTGTTACTAGCATTGCTTATATATGTCTCATTCATGCTGTCAAAACCAAGGATGTGACTGTGACAGTGAAATGGAAGTAACAACTTCATCTAGCCCATACTGGGAGAAGTACTGCACTCTGCACATTGTATCTCACTAGAGAAGGCTTCTGGAGGAGTGGAAAACTATCTTAGGGTCGCCAGCGGTGAGGTTCGAGCCCATTATTTCCCCAATTCAAGCTTACAGCCACACGGCCTATACTGCTCGATAATTTCTAAAATTAAGTCCCTTGAATGGAGATGGGTCCCGATTTCTTTGGAATCAACTAAAGAAACGAAAACGTCTTGAAATATCGTCGTCTCCGGGACTTGGACAACTACTGTAATACTGTCAAGTCGGAGTACAACAGATCTCAGCATGAGTTGATGAAGGGAGGTCGAACATGAAAGATAAGAGAAAAGCCTGGTTGAAATCCGTTGTAATCAGTTGGGACCCCGTGATTGTCCCATGTGTGTTTACGACATATGTTCTCTGGGCGCAGAAAATCATTGTGATATTCCAAGGTTCATGTGACCATTCTTCTTCCTCTACTTTCCCTGAATCCTGATAGAGTCGCGAGTGCGAACTATGTTGCACACATCGACTTGACCCTCTTTTGCGGCCAGATGCCCTATCTGATACCGATCCGATGTTGAGGGATGTATTTAGTAATGTGTATGTCTGTGATGATGGTTGGTAGTGTGGTTGTTGTGTGTATATTGAGAGATGTGTGTTGAGACATCAACACCCGGTCTTCGAATCAAAGGAATTAATGAGAAACGGCTTAAATCCCACTCTTCGGCCGGGAATCGAACGCGGAACCTCTGAACCGAAGGCCGCGACGCTGAACACTCAGCAAAACTTCTTGTGATTATTAATTTACTTAATGCATTATGAGAAGGGGTCCCCCAGTTTAGAGGAAGTGAGCTTGCCTCTTTTTCAGTGGACGCGAGTTCGATTGTCGGCCAGTTCAGGGATTTTTACGTGGATCTGAGGTCTGGTTCGAGGTCCACTCGTCCTATGTTAGAACTATTGAGGTGCTGTCTGAAGGTAGATAGTGGTCCCAGTCTAGAAAGCCAAGAATAACGATCGAGAGGATTCGTTGCGCTGACTGCACGTCACCTCGTCATCTGCAGGCCTCCGGGCTGAGCAGCAATTGCTTGGTAAACCAAGGCCCATCGGGGCTGTAGCGCCATGGGCTTAATACATAATGAGCTGTATATTCAACAGGCAGATGCATAATGATGTAATTTTTGGAATAGAAATACTCGTAAATGTCCCTTTACTTTTTGTTCCTTCATTTAGGGACTAAGGATAACGTGATCATTAGTCTTCCTCATTCTGACGTAAAATATTAATGTGATATCTGTACTAATGTGTTCATCTGTAATTAACTGAGGTTAACAATAGGAAACGTAGCTTTATAAAACAAGGCACATTATGCCTCGATTTGAACATAACATAACATAACAAAACTAAAAAACAAAATTAAGTAGCTTTAATTTGATTGAAATATCAGTACATTCTCCTCTCCTTCCTAAGAAAATTCATCCACACACATACTCTTCGAACTTTATCTCCCATGAATTATAGCAGTTGCGTGTCGGCCCATTGAATTGCTAGAATTATTCAACTGAGGCACACCGGACCAACTGCGGGAATTGGGTGGTGATCATTCTTTGTACGTGCGCAGTCTGCGTGCCGGACGGGTTCCCACGCCCAGCCGGTAACTCTCTCACCACTTCCGTAATCTACATTATGTCTCTGATAAATAAATAAATAAATAAATAAATAAATAAATAAACGAACCTGAAACCACTAATAAAGACCACGGGTATGTTAGCAAAAAACACGAAGATCCCTAGGTTTGATATCACCAAACTCAAAGAAGACAGCACTAGTTACCAAGAGAGGCTGATTCATAATACCAACAGGATTAACACATCTACAAAATGGGATCAACTTAGGGATGCCATAACAGTAGCGGCTCAGGAAACAATCCCCAATAGACCTAAAGGGAACAAGCATCCGTGGTGGTCCAGCGAATGTGATAAAGCTATAGAAGCTAGGCGGCTAGCGTGGATCAAATGGAATGTACATAAGAACGAAGCTAATTTACAAGCCTTCATTGCACAGAGGAAAACTACGTCGAGCATCATAAGAGGGGCCAAGAGGAAGCACAACCAGGAACTGATTAAGCAAGCAGAGGAGGATTTTGTAAGGAACAACTCTAGAGATCTATACAAGGGCCTCAAGCAACAAACAACCCAATTCGCTTCCCCTGCTTTACATCTCCAGAGACCAGATGCATCGCTGTGTCTTAATGACAGCGATTGTACCAAGACCCTAGCTAACTACTTCAAAGGACTCTTAAATGCAGAAGAACCTATTGAACGTCTCCAAGTTACAGAACTAACTAACCCCAATACTGAGTTTATCCCTCCTCCAACGTATGAAGAAGTCAGAGATGTAATTAAATTACTCAAGAACAATAAAGCTTCTGGAGAAGACGGGATAGTAGCAGAAATGCTAAAACATGCCGGAGAACACACCTTCAGGAGCATACATAAAGTAATTCTGGACATATGGACTAGTGAGAGGCTCCCAGATGATTGGACGTCAGCCATTATCCATCCAATCCACAAGAAGGGAAGCAAAACAGATCCCAGTAACTACAGAGGAATATCACTCCTTGCTGTTACCTATAAGATATTTTCCAAGATTCTGGAACGCCATGTCACAAGACAGTTGGATAAAGAGTTAGGAGAATATCAAGCAGGGTTCAGAGCATCGAGGTCCTGTACCGAGCAGATACAAAATCTGAAGACCATCCTTCAATACAGCAAATCAAGAGCTCGACAATGGGTAGCTATATTTGTCGACTTCCAGAAAGCATACGACTCAGTAGATAGAATTACTCTTTACAATACATTAAGAGAACTAGGACTTAACGACAAGATCAACAGGCTGGTGCAAGCAACCTTGCACAATACCACAGCCAGAGTAAAGTTTAGAGGACAACTCTCGGAGAGTTTCGCCATTAAAACAGGGGTGAGACAAGGAGATGGCATCTCATGTATATTATTTAACTGCGTTCTGGAAAAGATAATTAGAGAGTGGATGAGATTCCTTCCAGAGAACACTGGATTACGGATGGGGATTAAAGCAGACAACCTGAGGATACCATGCCTAGCCTTTGCAGACGATCTGACTTTATTGGCAAATGACATACAGGAGGCTACTACTCAGCTCCAAACACTGCACTCAATAGCGGCTAAAACGGGTCTTTTGATCAACATAGGAAAGACCGAGTTTGTTACTAACATCAAAGATGCCCCTGGAAAGATGAGAGTCAGTGATAATATCTACATCAAGAGAGTCAAAAGTGTAAAGTACCTTGGGGAATGGTTCTCAGAGGACCTCAGCGAAACAATGGCTCTTGAACACAGGAGACTCAAACTAGATAAGGCTTACCATGCCTGTAGAAAGCTGTATGCTTCAAAAAATCTGTCGATGAATGTCAAACTAAGACACTACAATGCAGTAATCAGACCGTCAGTCCTCTATGCAGCAGAGTGTCTATATTTAACTAAGAAGACCCCACTAAGAGCCCTCGAGGTACAAGAAAGAAAGTTCCTGAGACGGATAGTGGGACCAAGAATTTTACCAGATGGAAGCCGATGGTATCAACCAAATCGTGAGCTATATAAACACCAAGAAAATCTCATAGATGCCATCAGAAGAAGGCGACTGGCTTTTTACGGACACCTATCCAGAATGGACTCAAATAGATTATCTCATAGGATCTTCAAGGCTGCTAACAAGGGCAAAGCTACTGGGTTCGTGTGGATGAAGCAAGTGGAGAAGGACCTTTCGGAACTCCACATAAATCAAAACGACATAGCTGATCGGAGTAACTATCATACAACTCTTAAAACTAAATCCTTTGTAACATCCCTCACAGAAGTTACCCACAGACCAAAAGACGAGACCAGGAAATGGTCTGAGGAACGTAAGATTGAATTTAGCCGGAAAATGAAGGACTACTGGGCCATCAGGAAAGCTCGAGGTACCAACAAGAAAACAGCTGCCAAACCAGCCGCTAAGAACACCAATTGTGGCAAACAACGACGATGACTTCAAGAAACAGCTAAAACACAAGCACCGTGGTCCATAGATGGCCCTAACGAATTTAAAAAAAAAATAAATAAATACTTTTGCAGAAGTTACTAACAATGATGATAATGTTGTTGGTTTTACGTCCCGTTAACTTCGTTTGCGATTTTCGGAGACGCCGAAGTACCCAAAATGTTGTCCCAAAGGAGTACATTTAGGTGATGGTACGTCTACCGACAGGAGGCTGACGAATTTGAGCACCTTTAAATACTACTGGTCTGTGGCGGGATCGAACAACATGAGCTCAGAAAGCGAGCCCGCTGCCATCTGAGCTACTCAGTCTGGCTTAGTGATAATTAGAGGTGATGATTTTTTAGCATTTTGAAATCGGAAATTCAGCATTTTTATTTCTACATTTAGTATCACTTTGGGAGTGGCGACCCCATCGTATTAATAGCCCATATCTGCTTCATTCATCAGATCCCTGACCCGGTCAATGATTGGAAAACAGGCTGTAGGTTTTCATTCATTTCTTTTTCTTCCTTTTCTACAGCTTTTCCCATACCTGTAGGGTCGCGAGTGCGGAATGTGTCGCACATGTGGATTTGGCCCTGTTTTACGTCCGGATGCCCTTCCTGACGCCAACCCTGTATGGAGGGATGTAATCACTATTGCGTGTTTCTGTGGTGGTTGGTAGTGTAGTGTATTGTATTGTATATATATGAAGAGGAAAGTGTTGGGACAAGCACAAACACCCAGTCCCCGGGCCAGAAGTATTAATCAAAGGCGATTAAAATCCCCGACCTGGCCGGGAATAGAACCCGGGACCCTCTGAACTGAAGGCCACAACGCTGATCATTTAGCCAATGAGTCTGACGTTTTCATTCATTTCTACATTTAGTATTTTGTAGCGTTTAACTTATACATCTGTAATTTAGCGTTTTGTGGCGGTTTGAAGAAAACCAAAGAATTCGAGTTAACTGTGACAAACCGGTAACGTGTTATGACATTAGGCTATTAATTTGAAATTAAAATCTAATTTGCATAAATTTAATCTATACTCTTATTAAAAATGAGATGTTTGTTTGTTTGTTTGTTTGTTTGTTTGTTTGTTTGTTTGTTTGTTTCGGATAGGCTCGAAAAATACCGCACCGATTGAGCTGAAATTGAGTAAAGCTATAGCTTGAAATCATGAGTCACTCAAGGGATACGTTTGATTTTGATATATTTCACCGTTTCGAACTAGTGGGGAATTTTACAGGGGTAGGTTCCAAATTTGGGAGATATTTGTACTACATCAATTTAAACTTTTTAAAAATTATTTGGCTTTTGGTCCCATCAAGCATACAGCCAGCAAACCATTAAAAATTCACACGTCACACAAATATATATAACAGACACAGGAAAAACGTGACATAAATGGCAGACAGAAAATATCACTTGAAACAGTCTCTTTCAGTCCACAAACTCCCTGATGTTCTGACATTCACAATCTTCTTTTTTAACATGGCTAAAATCAGTACAAATGTCTGATAAAATAAACGCGGTAAAAAGACACATTATATATTTCAAACATTATGTTTGAGAAATTGAGCTAAAGTTGCTTATACTCTCTGTTTGACAGTAGAAGGAAGAACTGGCACGCTGGTTGAAGACAATCTCTTTCACACCACACACTCCTTGGATGTTCTGACACTCACAATAATTCATGATTTGCACTTTTTTAACGTGACGAAAATCAATACACATTTTTGATTAAGTAAGAGAGGTAAAAAAGAAAGAAAAACATAAATTATATATTTTTGAGAAATTTGGCTAAAATCGCATGTACTCTCTGGTTGGCAGGAGAAAGAAGAACTGGCACGCTGGTTGGAAGTGGAGTTCCAATTGTTATCAATTTTGTGAACATTACTGTTCGTGCAGCACTGTACTTTGAACAAACAAATACAACGTGGTTCAAATCCGCGACACACGGAGAGTCATACTCACACGTGACAGAGTCCAACACTTTTATACGGTAGAGATGGTTGGCGTAACATCCGTGTCCGAGTCGCATGCGTATGAGGGATGTGATGTGACGCCTGGCAAGTTTGATGCTGTTGAACCATGGTTTGTTAGGAGTATTAGCTTGAAGTGCGGCATGATATCGTCCTTCGTGCAGATCCTGTGTATTCCATTCCGTTGACCGTTTTCTTTTACCTTTCATACGGATAATGGGGAGAAAGTCTGTATAAGGGAGTTGGATTGCTCGTAAGTTGGTTGCAGTTGTACTTTGTTTGGCGAGGAGGTCTGCTGTTTCATTGTTTTCGATTCCAGCATGTCTCTTGATCCATAGATTTTTTTTTTTTTTTTGCTAGTTGCTTTACGTCGCACCGACACTGATATGTCTTATGGCGACGATGGGACAGGAAAGGGCTAGGAGTTGGAAGGAATCGGCCATGGCCTTAATTAAGGTACAGCCCCAGCATTTGCCTGGTGTGAAAATGGGAAACCACGGAAAACCATTTTCAGGGCTGCCGACATTGGGGTTCGAACCTACTATCTTCCGATTACTGGACACTGGCCGCACTTAAGCGACTGCAGCTATCGAGCTCGGTCATAGAAAGTGAACTGTTGTTCCTCGGAGTTCTGCGTTTTTTCACTAATTACAGATTGTCCAGGATGTACTTATTGGTCTTTGTGGTCCAGTCAGGTTGTCTTAAACGTTGTAACACGCTGAAGCAGTCTGTTAGGATGAGAATTTCCTGGAATTGTTGTGAGGCACCATAAAGTATAGCTGCTTGAATTGCTAGCATTTCCGCTGTGCAGATGGAGGTTGGCTCTGGTAGGGACCGTTGTTCAGTATCTGCTGGTAATGGGCAATAGTAAGAATATCCTATCCTGCTCCTTCTGTGAATTTTTGGAGCCATCTGTGTAGATACATGTGAACTCTGGCCAAGCTGTTTGTAAGAGTGCCTTGACTGTAGTGTTCATATTCGTTCCTGAAATCACTGCATCATATATAGACAAAGTGCTGGGTGGTGAGGATATGAGCTCGTAGTCGTAGCAAAATCCAGGTACTGAGGCGCCCTTGAGTACAAGGGGGGAAATACACCGTAGTTCGCGGTGAGTAAACGGTTGGCCCTAACGGAAAATGAAGTGCACCGTGTGGCCTTGAAATTAAATGTTGTGCAAGAAACGTCATATGAATTGTATTCGTAACTCTAACGGTTTTCGAGAAATTTCAACTTTGTTGTGTTTGGGCTGTAGTTCACGACAACATAACTTACACAATGCTTAAAAGGTTGGCGCTGTCGAAAAGAAACTATTGCACCATTTGGCCTTGAAATTAAATGTTCTACAAGAAATGTCATAATCATTTTCTTCATAACTCTAACGGTTTTCGAGATAATGTAGCTTTCTTGTGTTTTTGGCTGTGGTCACCTTCACTAATGAATAGGATAGGTACTCATTTCGCGTGTAAATAGTGGTCACGTGAAGTAATGTTCGTCATAATACGTGCAAGTGGTCGGTTAAACGGCCAGCTAAAAAATGAGCGCACCATTCCGCTAAAAGCATTTGGAGGCTCCAGTTGTGTTGTTGAAATTGCTAAGCGTACTTATCCATATTATAAAACTGCTGTCATCAGTTTACTTATTGAGCCGTTTTCAGTATCACCGTGTCCGACTCGTTGGCTGAATGGTCAGCGTACTGGCCTTCTGTTCAGAGGGCCCCGGGTTCGATTCCCGACCGGGTCGGCGGTTTTAACCTTAATTGGTTAATTTCAGTGGCTCGGGGGCTGCGTGTTTGTACTGTCCCCAACATCCCTGCAACTCTCACACCACATATGGCAGATGCCACCCACCCTCATCTGGGGTCTGCCTTACAAGGGCTGCACTCGGCTAGAAATATTATTATTATTGTAGTATCACCGCCATCGTATTATTATTATTATTATTATTATTATTATTATTATTATTATTATTTCCGATGAGGCCTGCTAAGGACCACGAGCCAATTTCAATTCAATTCTTCATACTTTGTTGTTTTCTCTTCCGTTATTATTATTATTATTATTATTATTATTATTATTATTATTATTATTATTATTATTATTATTATTATTATTATTATTATTATTCCATGTTTCTACCTTTTTAATATTGTATGGGCTTAGTATTCATATTTAGTAGGTTTAGATTTCAAATTTCATTTTGCGTAGTTTTAGGATTATCTCTTATTCAATTCTTGTTATATTTTTTGCAGTCTCCCGTTTTTTACAGTAAAATCTTTTCTGTTATTGTGAGACGTAGTGTGACTGCCACGGGCTCCGAAGTGAGTCCGGCATTGATGCCACTCACTTGTACCAGGCTCCTCCTGTACTCCTTCGTATGCTACCTCACTTCGCCAACTCTTGTTTTCTTCCGAACTCGGCGGCATTAGAGCATTCGAGGCCTGAAGAGGCTTTGTTTTTCCCGCCTTTCACGCCTCTTCTCTTTTCTTTGCTGATATCTTCATTTGTCGAAGGTTCGGACCTTCTTTCTTCCTCCTTCAAGTTGTGTAATTATTTACTTACTCAAGTGTCGAGTGGGCATAACCTATATATTTATGTACCCGTCGAGAAGGTCGTAAATATTGTCTACAACGGAGTGTGATAAGAGACACACATACTGTTATCCTTGCTCGTAAATGCGTACGAAGAACAAGTACTTAAACTTGTAAGACATAAAATACTAAAGCATCTGTTTCTGCGTTACCAGAAAAATATCCTAGCCCTGATGATTAGTGACTACTGATTACTAAGGCTCGGACGTTAATGACATAAAGAATATTAAAAATGCACTTAAAATGTTAAAAATTGCATTATGAAATGACCTAAAAATTAAGAAAATGCATTATAAAATGTAAAAACTGTTCTTAAAAAAATTAATGTTTAAAACCCCTTCAGAAAATAATAGGTTAGACACAAACTTACGAAGTACATAATATAGGCCTTTTATTTGGAGGCTGCTCGAAGACAAAGAATATACAATACAATGAATATTGGTTGAAAAAGAAACACAGAGGTATTGTAATACAATCACTGTCTATACTGGCAAGATCCCGTGCCGGCGACTGTAGTTTCGCCCAGCGCAAGACACGTTGTTTCGTTGTCTATCGTATGAAAAGATTTACAGGAAATATATATCCCTACTCATTACTTTGATAGCAGGGGCTGCCTGACAAGGAAGTTATTTAAGAAACGAGATTTCCACTTCCAGAGGAGCATACGGCCCTAAGGTTCACTCAGCCTACATCAAAAATGCATACCAGGTTAATTGCTGGGGAAAAGGGGAGCTGGGCGTAGAGCTAACCTCTCTACCCCCACCAAGTGCCGAGGTTACGGATAGTGGAAGCCCTTACCTTCCAGCCCTCAAAGATCCTATACGCAGATGATTTCGCTTTGAATTATTTTGATTACACTAACATTAACGGAGATATTAGCGTTCCGTTGTTTCCCATTTTCGCACCCAGGCAAATGCTGGGGCTGTACCTTAATCAAGACCACGGTTGATTCCTTCCACTCCTAGCCTTTTCCTGTCCTTCGTCGCTATAAGACATATCTGTGTCGATGCGACGTAAAGCAATTTGTAAAGAAGAGCAAAAAGAAAAGATGTTGGCGTATTTTTCTCTTTGTGTTCAGGCTGTTTATCAGCCTCCTTTTCTTTAACACTATAAAAGAATAACTAACAGCCTGGATTCTAATTGTCTTTAACCTTAACTTAAACCCTGCCGTTTTCCAGTGATGCTATAGCATGCAGACCAACAGACAAGGATTAAACTGAATGCGACAACGACTGTTACTTGCTCTGTCCAATATAAAAAATCAAGTACCAGGTTAATATTGAAACAGTACTGACAGAAATCCGATTTTATTTATATGTAAAAAATAAAAAATACATATATATATTATTTTTATTAATACAACTTCACCCATGAGGAGGCTGCCATAAGCACAAAGTATGTCGACTACACAGTATTTTGTCTTCTAGGTTTCTGGTGAGTTTGTTAGTGTGTCAGATGGAAATAACCACCACAAGGCTGATATGCAATACAGAGGAGGGAGAAATTAAATGTTTTGATTGTAAAGCTGTCCTGTTTTGACGCAATGAATTAATCATTGTGATATAGATTTAAAAAATAACACGTCAAATTATTGTTAAAATTAATTTTACTTGCATTTTTCCTAAGAATATCCTTAAAACTCTTAGGACGAGGAAGATTGTTGACCGGGAGGGGCGGGGAGGGGGTGCGTTATAGCCAAGTAGCATTGTCACTGGCTTCTGAACAAGGAGGCCAGTGCATGTGGATTTAAAAAAAATGAAATGTCAATGAAATGTCAATCCTCTGTGGTTCGTATTCCACATAAAACTGGAGATCCCGTCGTTATGATCACGGTATGAACAATCTGACAACACTACAAGCTTCCTTGCTTTTAAGATGTTGACCAGAAAGTGGTCACTTTTCCTTTAATTTTCTCTCTCTGAGGTAGGCAGTTGTGATGCGGCACATTCACTGATCCGTTCGTGGAACGGTAAAGTAAAATAAATGTGCGCTGGCCGACCAACAATGTCATTCACCGAGTTCGATAGCTGCAGTCGCTTAAGTGCGGCCAGTATCCAGTATTCGGGAGATAGTGGGTTCGAATCCCACTGTCGACAGCGTTGAAGATGGTTTTCCGTGGTTTGCCGTTTTCACACTAGGCAAATGCTGGGGCTGTACCTTAATTAAGGTGACGGCCACCTCCTTCCCACTCCTAGCACTTTCCTATCCCATCGTCGCCATAAGACCTATCTATGTTGGTGCGGCGTAAAGCCACTTGTAAAAAAAAGTCATTCGTTAGATTTTTCCTAAAAGCTGGCCGAATCTTGGGAGTTCATTAGTCGGTTAACCCCTGCGTTGAGGGGGTTATTGATCTCACTTGTGGATTTCGTCAGGTAAAAATTTATACATATATTTGGCCGTGACACATAACTCCCCTCTCAAAGTTACTTTTTTTTTTTTTTTTTTTTTTTTTGAAAAGAGAGAATGTTCACTTGTTTGTTAGCTAGCTTTTAGCTTTTCTTCGTGCAAGTGGTGAGCGATGGAGTTTTGTGAAGCTGTGAATTGCTGTTGTAACTTATGTTCGGGGTTATAGGTTCGTAAACATGGAGTAAATACAGGAGATGGAGAGAGAGAGAGAGAGAGAGATAAAGAGAGAGAGACAGAGAGTGAGTGTGTAAGATGAAAATTCCAGTGCTTTGGCAGGGTGGTTTACTAGCTTGAAAAGGTGAAGTAATCCAAATTACCGATCACCAAATTGTACCCAATGAAGCTGCTTTGGATGTGAAGAAAGCGAACTCACAACAAGAAAGAGGACATCATTTTAATCACAAAGACTAATTATGAATAAATTCAAATAATAATAATAATAATAATAATAATAATAATAATAATAATAATAATAATAATAATAATAATAGTAATAATGAGAAAATGACAAGGCAATTAAAAATATGCTCACGAGACTGGGCTGCAAGTTTAGACCAAGTGCGGTTATCCTGGAGTCCAGGGAATTTTAAACCCCCTATCGTGCAGAGTGGTGCGAAATTTTGCGATGGGTCTACCCCATAATAATTATGATGGCTAAATATTAATTGGCATGCAGTCCTCGCTGGCGCTAACTATGGACCTTTTGGCATGGTTTTTAAAATTCACTTGTTAAATTAATCTGACGTTCCCCAATTGACCAGTGAAAGAACTACCCCTCCAGTTTGATCCTTTCCAGGCTCTTACTTGACAGATCCATGAACACCTGACTGGCTCAGGAACTGACCGGCTGTTGGAAAAAAACCATAGGTATTACTAAGAAATCTGTATAAAGGTATCTTCCACAATTCTAATGAGCGCTTGTGGAGGCTTGTTTAAAAGAGATGTGAAGGACTCTGCAACTGGCGAAGGATCCATCAGTCAACAATGCTGGTTCGTGCAGAACTTACCTCTTGCTCTGTTTCGGTTTGTAAATCAATCAATCAATCAATCAATAAGTCAATCAATCAATCGCCACCGATCTGAATTTAGGGCTATAGCCCACGTGGCAGATTCCTTATGAATGTTTTACCTATTCTTTTCTTAAATGATTTCAAAGAAACTGGAAATCTATCGAACATCTTCCTTAGTAAATTATTCTAATCCTAATTCCTCTCCCTATAGACAAATATTCGCTTCAGTTTGTCCTCTTGAATTCCAGTTTATCTTCATCAGTAATGCCATTCCGCGCCATCTTTCCACTGACATCTGGAGACATACCACTGAGTCGAGCAGCTCGTCTCCTTACTCCCAAGTCTTCCTGGCCCAAAGTTCGCAACATTTTCATAACACTACTCTTCTGTCAGAAATCACCCAGAACAAATCGTGCTGCTCCCTCAAGCAATGAAATTCATATTCTAAACATAATTTTGCAACAGTGTCCATAGTTGTGCATGATGACCTCGTAAGTGTGTAGAACACTGGCCGGTAAGAGTTCCAGTGAATGAGAACCGGCCACCTGCTCCAGGGCCGCGCGGTCTTGGCGTCTCGCCTCTCCTTATAAGGTGGCTCTACTAGTCACGCCGTGGGAGTAGCAAGGAGGCGTGCAGGGTGTTGAGTTCGAGCTCCGCTATTGCCGTACTTGTGTGGGAAAGGAGCTGTGTTCCATATCCTTGGCCCTTATCTGGGCTACAGCGAACTCGCTGAGTGTTAATAGTAGGGCGTGATAGCTGAGCGGCATAGTCACTGGTTTCTCACCAAGGTGGCCTCAGTTCGAGGCCCTGCATGTGGGGTTTCTGAAATAAAAAAAGTTACTTCCCTGTTCGGATTGCTCTTAAAACTGGATGTCCCGTACCTAAGCAGTCACGTAAAACTACACTATAAGTTTGATTATTCTTGGTTAATGCAAGGATGGTATCCTTTTGAAATCCACCGCAAATTATTTAAATACCACTCGTACTTAGTCGTGTACAGAAAGTAGAAACTTACGAAGGGTACGTTTTCTGCAAGTTTAAAGGATAGGATAGGATAGGATAGGATAGGATAGGATAGGATAGGATAGGATAGGATAGGATAGGATAGGATAGGATAGGATAGGATACGAAGGAAGGAAGGAAGGAAGGAAGGAAGCAAGCAAGCTGAAATGTTTATAATTTGAGAATTAATGCAAGTTTCCGAAGTATAGACAGCAATAGAATGCTAAAAACTATTAGTTTTTTCTCCAGTTGTCAGAATTACCGACTTGAGCTAATTTTATTTCCCAAAGATGGCAATCATTTTCTCTATTCGTTGGGATATAGCTAGACTGTTTTCCCTTGACTCTCTACCTCTGTTTGGATTATTATGATAGTGGACTTCGCTCTTTTGTCTTGGCATCATCTTCATAGGAGTATAATCACGTTTCAGATCACCGTTTAGCATGTGATTTTTGATACACCACAGTACCATGGCTCGAACTGCACGGCTAACTCCAGGTGACACTCCGCAATTTGTGATTTAATGTTATGTAAACTATTTATTTATTTATTTATTTATTTATTTATTTATTTATTTATTTATTTATTTATTTATTTATTTATTTAAGTTGTAAGTTAACATTATTTTGTACGAAATTAGTTAGTTCTGGTTATACGAAAGGGAAAGCTTAGTGGAATCAAGGTTTCTATTATTTTTCCTTTCTGCCAGTGGTTTAACGTCACACTAACACACGGAAGATCTTTCGGCAACGTAAAAATGGGCAAGAGCTAGCACTGGGAAGGAAGCGGCCGTGGCCTTAATTTACGTGTAGCCCCAACATTTGCCTGTTATGAAAATTTGTAAACCACGGAAAATAATATTCGGGGCTGTCGACAGCGGAATTCCAACCCACCATCTCCTGAATTCAAGCTCACAGGTGTGTGATCCGAACTGCGCAGCCAGCTCACTCGATATATATCTGTTCATAAGTTGGTGTTAAGTGCCAAGGAAATAGCGAGGATGAGTCCTGTTACGAATAAAACAAAGTAAATTTGAAGTTTTACTTGACTGTTTATTTCCTGTCATAATTAACAGTATTTTAGTTTTACGTCGCATCCGAATCAATGTACTGTGATATTCCGCTTTTAATATCTCTTTCATTTACTGGTAATTAAACCACGGCCACGTTGGTGGGGAGCTATCGACGAAGATACTCAGTTATTGCGCCCCGATAACGAGCAAATGGAGACAATGGTTGGAGGCTACATGTAATGAATTCAAACCCAAGCTGGGAATGAACGAATACGTAGCTGCTGTGCATATAATTTGACTTAGGCGGCAGAGATCAGTTGATGGGAATCGTCGGCCGCCCTCATGGTGATTCTTCGTAGTCTTTCTATTTTCACACCAAGCAAATACCGGAGCTGTAACGTAATAAAAGACAGGACCACTCACTACCTTCTCAGTCTTAGGTCTTTCCCATACCAGCGTCGCCGAAAGCCTGCTTGTGTTGTGCGATGTTGAACAGTTAGCAAAGGAAACAAATGCGCATATATATAAAAACACTCGCAGTAAATGCCATGAAAGGTCTCATTCTAGTGATCCATTGTACAGTGGCGTATATTTAATTTTTTTTTAAATCTGTCGGTGAGAGCATAACTTACTGTATTTACGTATTAATTAACACAGAATGATGATCAGTTAAATATGGTTCTAGGTTAACCATGAGGCTTGTGGGACGAAATGGTATTAGAGCAGCCGTGGGACGTAAGGTGAAACGTATGTGTCGTATGAGATGCCGGTGGGCGACACAGGTGGAGCACAGGTTAATAGACCAGTTATAAATTAACATAGTGTTTCAAAATATACAATGCTACTAGCATTGTTTGATCACAACTGCAAATAGATTATCAGATGAAGAAAATATGTAGTTCGCGTGCCTTTTAAGCTTTACCTGAAAATATTTATTTCATCTCATTTGGAACAGCATGCTTCTCTAAATTCTGTTGAAATAGAGAATTGAATATATTAGTTTTTGAGTCGGCAATTGCAGTGCGGTGTAGAACTCCGAAAATTTGCGAGGTGAACGGTTTCCTTTTAACCCTGAACACTTTTACAATTTTGTGTAGTTGTACTACTACCCAAACGTATTCGCTCCTTCTTCATGATTACTTAACCTGTCGTGAACAACTGCTAGCCTCCCGCATCTATATTTGGCAGTAGGACAGAACACAGTGCTCTTCTGGAACAGAAACTCAAGTTTAGAAATCAGTGTACGCATTAGGTATTAAAGGGCGATAAATGTGTTACTGCTGCACATTAGGCAGCAGGCAGCCGATCTTGAGTTTCCTCCGCGGAAGTGTAAATGATTATTTCCGCTTGGAATATCTTGTTTCGCTGTTCTGTCTGCGTGTTCCTTCCCGTTCCACCAGAGAACTTCTCCACATTCCTCACACTCAGTACACTATGCTCCAATGATCTTTTCTAATTCGTCTCCCAACTTTCTTTAACAATACCAATACACACGCTTAACATATCATCATATATTCCAGAGAAGTGTAAATAATCCCTTAACAATATGTTAACATGAAGTGTTTCGCCGCCATCTTGACCTACGATGACTTGACTATGGACATCGACGTACTCGAGATTTTAAGTTTGGACACCTTGTTATTTATATGCACCTAACTTTGTTACTAATCTGTTATGTTTTATATATTTTAGTAAGAAAGTCTAAGCGTGTTAATTCGTCTGTTGACAGTACACGTGAGAATTGTTCAGTGCAGATATATCTTGTGCTATGAGAACAAATACAGTCTATAGAAAATTTTGCGGAAACGATGTCGGTATTGGAGAAGTAACGTGCGCTTAAACAGGAAAAAAAAATCAAGATGAACTATTGAGTTGGCAGCGTTGATGATCCGGCTTGGTAATGAAAAGCATCAATAAAGGCGGAGATCTCGAAATTGGATCCACGCTCTAGTTTATTCTTTGTGTTACTATATCTCATTTACTGCTGTCGTGTTCGTTTCCGAAAATACTGTACAGTACTTATACGAAGATGTGCGTCAGGGTTCTTTCTCCATGATAATTCAGTTTTTTAGATTGGCTACACTGTTGCGGGAATTTCACTGTTGTACACGCGTCAGTACTCTTGACAATATGAAAACATGAATTTCGGTTATACAGTAGTCTCTTAAAATCTAAATGTGTTCTACTTATATTTATCCTATAACTGAAGCTTTCACGGTATGAAATTACACTCATATTCTTCTTGGAATATACTGTACAAAATATGAAAAACAGGCGTCGGCGTTTCAATTGACCTAAGTCAGTCATCATCAGGACAATTGACGAACGAAATAGCACTGGTCGTCAAGATACGCTCCCTATGCTACGGACTATCGTTGATCTCTTCAATTTAATTGCTTCACTTAGAGATCATAATTAAATGGCGTATGATAAATGTACGAACGTGTCTGTACTTCAGTAACGGGTGCTACATTTATAGCTACAAAATTGTTGAACTGCTTACGTACAAATACGTCAATACAAATATATTTGCCACTGAAAATCTAGTTTATTTAGCTTATATTGGCACAATTCATTTCTCTATTTTTGACAGCGCTTGTTTCACTTGCCCAGCTCGGATTTACTCTACTCTCCGTTATTCACTGCTACTGAAATCGCTATATTTCAGATTAACAAACTGTTCACACCGCTATCTAAAAGCGTGCCTTACTCATATCAGAAAACCAGACTAAGTTGTTGAGCTATGGTTTTCTGAGTCCAACATGTTCTGTTGGATCGACAGGTTTGGTGCAGTGCGGTAGTATTAGATGGTGCTCAGATACGCCAGTTCCGTGTCAGTACACGTACCGGTAAGCTAGAGAAGTCCTGTGCGACAAAATCCCGGCTCTTCGGCTACTACGAAGACCTTAAAAGTAATTACTGGGATGTAAAACCAATTATATTACTATTATCATTAATTATTATATGGAAAAAACAATATTCAATAATATTACTATGTATCGTTTCATGTTAAAAAATTGTCACCTCCGGTGACCTACAATCGCCGTTAATTTTCTGAAGTTACACTCTCATGTTCACGTTCAGGGGTGGAAAAATTAGCTATAATGAACCTTTCTGTCTTTTAGTATTCGATGTTCTCTGCTCACAAAAAAAAAAAAATAGGCGTAAGTTACAAAAGGAATATTAAACTGATACACAGTTATTATATGTGCATTTTCTCAGCTATGATGTAACTACATATTCTGTTAGTTATTCAGTACTGGTGGTTTTCCAGCCATTTGTTCTAACTTTGGAGGTTGGTCTACATCGAAAATAAATACATGCGAAGAGTTGTGTCAATGGACGTTATTTAACGAAAACATAGACCTTTAATGTGAGGTTGAATTCGGGGAATGGTGGGTTCGAAACCCACCGTCGGTAGCCCTGAAGATGGTTTTCCGTGATTTCCCATTTTTACACCAGGAAAATGCTGCGGCTGTACCTTAATTAAGGCCACGGCTGCTACCTTCCGAATCCTAGCCATTTCCCGTCCTTGCATCGCCGAAAACCTTCGATGTGTTACTACGGCGTTAAGTCACTAGCAAAGAAAAAAGACATATACCTTCATATTTAACAGCCTACATACATGTTTTTTCTTTTGCATGTAAAAACATTTAGCACCCCTGGGTTAGTTGACAACGTCTCTGACTTCAACGCAGGCGTCTCGGGTTCGACGTGCTCCAGCGCCCGACTTTTATCTTTTGCTTCTTCTTCTTCTCTCCTTCATGGCCGATGTCACTACTGTTAATGATAAGAATGATCATTTCATTCTCACCACGACGCGCAGGTCGCCTACGGAAGTCAAATAAAAAGACCTGCACCTGGCGAGCCGAACCCGTCCTGGGATCTCCCGACACTAAAAGCCATACGCCATTTAATTTCATGTTAAGAATGATTATTAGGTATATTAATGATAATTGTTACAGGGTTTCCGTGGTTCACAGAGGAATGGGAAGCACCTGGCTTGAATGGCTGGACTGGGGATTACTTAGAGCAGCTTTTAGCATAACAAAAAAAAAACCCAATCCCCATGGCACTACAGCCCTTGAAGGGCCTTGGCCTACCAAGCGACCGCTGCTCAGCCCGAAGGCCTGCAGATTACGAGATGTCATGTGGTCGGCACGACGAATCCTCTCGGCCGTTATTCTTGGCTTCCTAGACCGGGGCCGCTATCTCACCGTCAGATAGCTCCTCAATTCTAATCACGTAGGCTGAGTGGACCTCGAACTAGCCCTCAGGTCCAGGTAAAAATACCTGGCCTGGCCGGGAATCGAGCCCGGGGCCTCCGGGTGAGAGGCAGGCACGCTACCCCTACACCACGGGGCCGGCTTTTAGCATAACAGATTTTGAAATTTTATTTATTCCTTTTTTTAAATTGAGAGATAGAAAATGTAATAGAATAACAAAGAATAATTGGAAAGGTTAACAACGATCTCGTCAGCTCTAACAATGCCTTTGGACTTTGAAGCCCTAAATCATGTACACAAAACAAAACAAAAAACACAAAAAACACAGAGTCATTCAATTACGTATGAAAGAGCATAATTGCTCCTGACAGGTACAGTATTGTGAAAGAGCAAGGTTTGCCCCGAACAGGTATACTTCACAGGAGTCTCGGCTCCAAAATACAAGTGTCTAGCCTGGAAGAGGCAATCAGTTTCTTTTGCCACACAAGGCAACCAATCGGGTGACCCCCTTCATAGTATGCGTACACTGTTGCCCCATGGTGGGCTTATCAATTGCAATGGTCCAGAATTACTGCCCCGAAAGGGAACCAAAATTAAAACGTAGTTACACTAAAGAATAAACAGGGGCATAATTACCCATACGACCAGGTCTTAAGAATAAAAAGAAAAAGTTGCACTTAACAGGTCATCAAGAAAATGCAAGGAGACGAAACACCAGCACTCCTTACAGACATTTCTGGAGGAACAAGGACCTATGTGGGCTTAAGGCCCAATGACACAGTGGCGAATCCCATACTAAAAGGGTGACTGAAGGAGGAACATTTAAAGCCGAAACAAGATTTTCAAAACTCAGAGGTTGACAACGTTAGTAACCCAGTTCAAAAGTTGAAGGGGACACGACTGAGGGTCACCACTCGCGTTCCCTTACATTACATATTTCCCAGTAAAGAATAAAACTAGAGTCCGAAGACTTCGCAGAAGGTCCTACATTTAAACCACCAAAATACAAAATTACATTAAGAGACAACTGAAACCTTCCCCTCAGTCTACCCGCAGGCACGATCACATGTTTACGTAAATTCTGCCATTACCTTGTATCGCTGGATGTTCTTCAAGCAGGCCGCGCTTCTGCCTCTCTTGTCCTCCAACACTGGAGCAAGACGGCCCAAAAGTGCCCTCCTTATATAGTTCCGCAGGGGAAAGTTCCAGATTAAATTAAACTACAATATGCTGTTAGGCTGAATTTCCATACACACCTCCGGGTTTGATTGACTAGGGAACATATTTACAAGCATATGATAGGTAGATTACAATAGAGGAGGAACCAGCTGAAAACAAATGGATGGTAGAGCCATCTAACCATAGAAGAAGAAAGTATTTGGGAGTTTAAAAGTTCAAGTCCATTGGCATAGATGGCCGTAGAGAAGGCGCGTAGTTTAAATAGCCGGGGAAGGTGTGCCCCTGATATAATAATAATAATAATAATAATAATAATAATAATAATAATAATAATAATAATAATAATAATAATACCTTTCGATGGAGAAATAATGATATCTAAATGTTATAACTACAGCCTTTAAAAAGAAACCAATTTGAATTAATTGTCTTATATCTGTAGTAGTATGTGCTCAACGGTCAGGTGTTGACTGTTGTTAAATTAACTGTGCTGCTTTACCCAGCCCTTGCCGTGTGCTGTGGGTTGCCTATTCCGGAAAATATAACGGCGATTATGGGTGACATCATACAGTAGTTCGAAGAGCAGTTCTTGGATTCTTTCAGCGTGAGATCAGTTGATCGGATCGCAGTTGGTGGAGTCCTGGAAGAGGTTGTACTTTCATTAGTGAAGTGACTCAACAGATGTTCACCGGTCGATACAGAGCGATGAAGTTTTTAAGAAAAGCCCTTCTGGGTTGAGTTAATTAACTGGTGTTTCTTCTCCGATACCCCATGGCCGCCTGTCCTCTTCTCGTACCCTAATCAGTCTCTGCCCATTTCATTAATTAAAAATAAATTAATCGAGTCGATGTTACAGAGCCTTCATTCTGTAACCTTTATTATTAAATTGAAGCTTCCTCTTGTGAACTGGGTGTTAGAATTTTTAGAGAGCAAATTGCAACAGGCATATCCGGCTCCTTGGCTGAATGGTCAGCGTCGAGTTCATCGGTTCAGAGGGTCCTGTGTTCGATATTTTTGATTTGAGAACTGGCTGTTTATATTTGTTCGTCTATATTTCGTCAGTACTCTTCAAACTCGCTTGTATCTCGGTTTTGGTATATAAAAATCGAAAGTAGGTACAGTTCAATCTTTGTTTGTTTGTTTGTTTGTTTGTTTGTTTGTTTGTTTGTTTGTTTGTTTGTTTGTTACGAATTCAGAATGCACATTTTGATATAACATTTCTGTAGTGCACCAACATTCCAATGTTATCCTATATCAATCGAACATTCCTACCAGTACATATACTACACATTAAACAACCTCGTTTTTAGGTCGTCATATACTTAGTGCCACTGGATCGGGCTTCAAGACCTGTCAGAGACCGTGTGATTGTTGTAGTGCACCAACATATCGACATTAAAATATCTCACACATTCATCCTCTAAGGGACATTAACTACAAATCCTGACACACGCAAGTCCTACGGCGATCGGAGAGAGTTGCGAAGTGAGTAGGGTTATATAGTCGGGCAGCTCATAGTGACTAAATGAAAAGTAGCCAGCGATTGTTACAGACTAGGGTAGTGGTTTAACGTCGCACCAACACATCGAAGGTTCTCGCCGCCGCAGGGATAGGAAAGGGCTAGGATTCGGAAGGATGCGGCCGTGATCCTAATCGAGGTACACCCCCAGCATCTGCTTGGTGTGAAAATGGGAAACCACGAAAAACCATCTTCAAGGTTGCCGGCGACGGGATTCGAACCCACCATCTCCCGAATACAAACTTACAGCTGCACGACCCTAACCGTACGGCCATCTCGCTCGGTACCAGCGAATGTGTGATCAGAGTTTTACTCGTGGACCGTTTTTAGATGGACTCGTGTGTCGCACTCCTGAGTGAGCATACCTCTTTAGGATGCACTCCGTTCACCCTCAATGAGGAAGGCGGGTAGAAAATGTGCTCTAAACATAGTCATCCTGACCACTACCCGACTGCAGTAGACAGCCAGGTCTTAGTATACACTTTCACTGGCCTGTGATTGAAAAGCGAACCCATTCCAGTTATTGCTGCGAAGTGATAATGTATTTCGTCGTTGCTTCTAGAAAAACCGCTATGGGATAATATTTCAGCTCATAACTCTGACCAGAAAGGTTCTCTCATCTAAGGTTCAGTATTGCACGAACTATATCAACGAATTTTCGTTCTAAGGATAGATGTGCTACGGGTCAGTATTTCGCCCCTCAACATTGTCGTATAACGTTATTTCGAGGCGCGATGACGATATTCAGAGAATTTCCTGAAAACATCTTCAGCAAAATCATGGCATGAAGGACAGACAAAGTAATTGTCACAGGTGCACATATCAATGACCATCTTACTAATTATTCAAGACCTTTTTTAAAAGAAATAACCCTACTGTTGACCTCAACGGTGCTTCAACGGCCCGTCATCATTCCAGCTGGGAATACTGAGACTGAAGTACTGGCATTAGTCATTACATACCTCTGCCTCTTCGTGTTGGTATTCGTGAACTTCGATTCCTAGAATGTATGTTATTTCATTAGTCATGGTTCCCTTGATCTCCACTGTAAGAAACTCTACCAACTTTTCTCCGTATTTACTGACATTATTTTGCTACTCGGAGCTTCACTTTCCTTTTTAGGGGAGGGGAGTAGGGTGCATACTATTCGCAGACGCTGTTTATGCCCACAGATACATATTTTCGTCAACAGTGTTCTTTTTCTTCTTCCTGGTCTTTTTTCAATGTATTGAGGTTGACACTTGAAGTGGACTTGGCCCATTTTTACGGCCGGATACCCTTCCTGACACCAGCATTTATGAAGGGATATATTCACTATTGCATGTTTCTGTCGTGGTTGTGCTTGTATGTGAATGGTAAGGTAAGGGTGTATTCTGCCCGAAGGCAGATCCGAGCCTCCGCAGAGGTTTGCCTGAACCGGATATTACGTACAGTAGGGTGGCCAGTTCCTTTCCGCTCCTTCATTCCCTTACCCCCAACAACAGCGCGTGGCAACCCATCCAAATCTTGTCCACGCCTAATGTTGCTTAACTTCGGAGATCTCACGGGATCCGGTGTTTCAACACGGCTACGGCCGTTGGATGTATGTGAATGAAGGGGAGTATATTAAGACGAAACAGCCAGTTCGCGAGCCAGACGAATGAGCTATGCGCACTTAAAATCCCCAACCTGGTCGGGAATCGAATCCGGGGCCCTCGGAACTAAAGGCCAGTGCGCAAGTACCAAGGAGCCAAATTTTCATCAATAGTGTTAAATAGTAATATTAATTGATATTACAACGACAGACGGTATTTATGTATATTCTGTATAAACCTTTCCGAGTGTTCACAAGGTCGACCAAGGTTCGAATCTTGGCCAGTGCATGTGCAGACGTTCTTATAGTTTGGATTTCATATTTAACTGAAGGCCCCATATCTATGATCATGGTATCAAAAGTCACGTTGGCGATAGAGACAAAATCTTCCGGACTGTAGAGCCTCTTGGAGATATTCCGTTTGCAATGTGTTACACCTTCAGTGCCGTGCAGACAACCTTGTGTTTCTTGTTTGTTTACAAGTTGTTTTACGTCGCACCGACACAGATGGTCTTATGGAGACGATGGGATAGAAAAGGACTTTGACTGGGAAGGAAGCGGCCGTGGCCTCAATTAAGGTACAGCCCCAGCATTTGCCTGGTGTGAAATTGGGAAACTACGGAAAACCATCTTCAGGGTTGCCGACAGTGGGATTCGAACCCACTATCTCCCGAATTCAAGCTCACAGCTGCGCGCCCCTAACCGCACGGCCATCTTGCTCGGTAGACCTCCTTGTCACGCATGCTCTGGTGTTAAGGTAGTATATATTTAAATTGATATACAACATTTGATTGGAATACCATCTGAGTGGTCATTGTAGAGACCTTCAGTTTAGGGGACCCCAGGTTCGACTCCCAGTTCAGGCGGGCATTTTAGACCTGCGTGATTAATTCCTCTAGACCACGGACTGGTGCTCGTCGTAACACACAAATAACTTACAAATGGCGAGGAAGAGCGATATGACTGGTTTTACATGTTTACTGCGGTTACGTTGTTGTGGGTTTTTTTCCTAGTGGTTTAACATCGCAGTTACACATCGAAGGCTTTTGGCGACGCAAGGATGGGTAAAGACTAGGATTGGGAATGTAGCGGCCGTGGTATTAATTAAGGAACAGCCCCAGCATTTGGCTGCTGTGAAAATGGGAAACCACGGAAAATAATCTTCAAGACTGTCGACAGTCGGATTATAGCCCACCATTTCCCGAATGCGAGTTCACAGCTACGTTACCCTAACCGCACGGCCAACTCGCTCAATCTTTTACGATTTTTCGGATATGCGAAAATGTTGAAAAATGTTGTTCCCCATAAGTTCCTTTCTGTACAAGTAAATCCCTAGACACCAAACTGATGTATTTGCAGAGATGCCAACCTTGTAGGAAGGCATCAGTATCACTTTCGTATTGGACACCTTATATATTTGTTAGAGAGCTTGTTGATTTGTTAATGAGATTAGTCAAACCTTCAGCAATATCAGCAGATGATACATCAAAGTGTAATGTCGACTTCAAACAGAAAATTTAAAAAAAGGCTTGGTAATTGTTGTATAAGATGAAAAAACAACAACGTAAGAACGCTATCACTCCCTTGGCATTGTCTGCCATGGTGTTTGCATTTGAAATTGGCATACCGAGCAAGTGACCGTGCGGTTAGGGTCGCGCAGCTGTGAGATTGCATTCAGGTGATAGTGGGTTCGAACCCCATTGTCGGCAGCCATGAAGACGGTTTTCCGTAGTTTCCCATTTTCACATCAGGCAGATGCTGGGTCTGCACCGTAATTAAGGCCATGGTCGTTTCCTTCACACTCCTAGCCTTTTCCTATCCCATTCGCCATAAGACCTTTCTGTGTCGCTGCGACGTCGAGCAAAATTGTAAAAAAAAAAAAAAAAAAAATCATAATCCTGATTAATAAAATTAACTGATATATACAGTGTAAACCACAGTAAAAAGGACATTACACAGACTCATAAAAATGCGCGTGACGTCATCATAAAGTGGCGAGAGAGTCTAGGCCATTTTCAGATACCTCTGGTATGAGCCAGGATCGAACCCGCCAACTTGAGCTCAGATAGCTAGCGTTCTACCGTGCGAGCAGCATTGAGGGTAACATTCCATTATTGTTTGGGGTTGAATTCTTGGATTACGAAAATCTCTTATATCATTGATCGCCCTTGGGCGGTAATACGCTTTTAAATGAATTCGCGTGTATTTTTTTTAATTTCTTCGTTTGGATTAAAAGGCACTGTCTTCTACATACCGTCTTGATACAATTATTTAATTCAGCGCAGCATTTCTGTGATCTTGAACAGGTGAAGTGCACACGCTAGTAGTGCTTTGTACTGCTCCGTTTGCACCTGTTGAACTTGCGGGCCATGTTGAGCGATGACGTAGGTGGAAAGGCTCGACGCTGTGGCTGATATTGATAAGGCCTGTTGACCTTCAACTAAAGGGAGTATCTACCGTCAGCTCGGGCTGCAGAATTCACTGCATCACACGTTTCTCATTAATTGTCGCGGCCAACAGAAGAGAGCGGCGTATTACTCATATATAGCAGAAAACGTCACATATTCTATCTTTGTTGTTGCCAGGAATTTAACGAAGTTTGCGTTACCCATGGTACCACGGAGAGGACAAATGTACATGTTGATATGTTGTGCTACTCCATCAGATACTTGTCAGAACTCCGTATCTCGGGCACTGCTCACTTCCAGTTGTATTCCAGAATATTAGTTTCATTTACCTTTGTTGTTGCTGCTGTTTCTATTTGGTTCAACAGTCCATAGATTGCTTTATGTAGCTCTCAATGTCACTGTATACTGTGCTAGCCTTTTTAATTTCTACGTAAGTGCTGCATCTTACATTTACTGTAATCTATTTTTCATTTTCATGCCTTAGTCTACGCTTGCTTTTCTTGCCGCCTGCACTTTACTTTTTTTAAAAAACTGAGAAAGTCCTGCGTGTCTCAAAAATTGTTCTGTCAATCTATCTCTACTTCCGGTCAAATTTAGCTCGAATCAGTACGTCTTCATTTGTAAACCGATCCACCCATCTCATCAACATTTAACTGTAACACCACATTTCAAAAGTTTTTTTCTTTCCTGTGCTAGTTATTGTCCGTATTTCGCTTCCATACAATGCCATGCTCTACACAAAAGTTTTCAGGAGCTTCTTTCCAATATGCATATCTAGTCTATGTTAGACGTAGGCAAATATACTTTTAAGACAGGCCTTCCTTGTTTGCGCTAGTCTGCATTCTGTGTCCTCCATACTTGTGCGATAATTGGTTACTCTTCTACCCAAGTAAAAATATTCATCTATAGGCGTAATTTTTTTTTGCTAGTGGCTTTACGTCGTACCGACACAGACAGGTCTTATGGCGACGATGGGATAGGAAAGTTCTAGGAGTGGGAAGGAAGCGGCCGTGGCCTAAATTAAGGTACAGTCCCAGCATTCGCCTGGTGTGAAAATGGGGAAACCACGTAAAACCATGTTCAGGGCTGCCGACAGGGGGATTCGAACCCACTATCTCTCGTATGCAAACTCACAGCTGCGCGTCCCTGACCGCACGACCAACTCGCCCGGTAGGCATATTTTTTAGGACTTCATTTCCTAATTTGTTATTTCCTGTATCATATTCGATCGCATTACGTTACTTTTGTTTTGGGTGTATTTATCTTCATCTTGTATCTCACCGGGCAAGTTGGCCGTGCGTTTAGGGGCGCGCGGCTGTGAGCTTGCATCCGGAAGATAGTGGGTTCTAATCCCACTGTCGGCAGCCCTGAAAATGTTTTTCCGTGGTTTCCCATTTTCACATCAGGCAAATGCTGGGGCTGTACCTTAATTAAGGCCACGACTGTTTCCTTCTCACTCCTAGCCTTTTCCTATTCCATTCGCCATAAGACCTATCTGTGTCGGTGCGACGTAAAACCACTAGCATCTTGTATCTGAAGACTGTGTCCTTACCATTCAGTAATTTCTCCAGATCTTCTGCGGACTTAGATAAAAAATAACGATATCATCGGCAAAATCTCGATGTTTTGATTACCTCTCCTCCTTGAATTGTGCGGGGACAAGCTGCATCTCAGCTTCACTCCTCTCTGGATAGCTGCTTCTTTTTCATATCAAATATCCAACTCCTCCTACTAGTTTCCATCGAGTGGGTTGGCTACGTGGTACGGGAGTACACAGTGACATGGAGAGCTACATAAACCAACCTATGGACAGATGAATCAAATAACAGCAACAGCAACAAGAGTAAATGAAACTAGTCTTCTGGAATACAACTGGAAGTGAGCAGTGCCCGAGAGACGAAGTTTTGACAAGTATCTGATGGACTAGCACAACATATCAACATGTACAACATTTGTCCTCTCCGTGCTACCATGGGTAGCGCAGACTTCGTTAAATTCCTGGTGACAACAAAAAACCCTCTGGTGTACGAGTGGCGTTCCCAGGGACCAGCCAGTCAGTCCAAGGAATGTTTATGGACTCGTGAGATCAACTGAAGAACTGTCTGATGTGAGAAATAGCGGACGCTGTCACCAGTACTTGTGAGGATGTCACATTGACTACGTAAAAACTCCAATATCTGCAGGATGATGATGGGCTGTTAAGCCACGTTTTCAAACAAAATGTCGGCGCCGAATTGGAACATTGGTTTTTACTGTTCCTGTGATCTGTAGTTCCGTTTACCTTCGAAGGTGGGTCAATGGGTTCTGTGATGTATTGCTGTACTCTGTTTACTACGTGACCTAGCAAGGCAAAATTCATTCAGAAGTAGCTTCCTTTAGAGTTTTTTTTTAAAATGAGATTGCTCCCATTGATTACAGACTATTTGTTGTTTCCCTGGCATTTGACTTTTAAATGAAGCGAGATTCCTGACATCGGGAACCACTCGTAACTTTTAAGATCTTGTGCAGGAAATGAATTACGGTGACGTAAAGCTTAAAGTTGCGTAATAGACCTGATCACATTAGTAGCCTACGCTCTGCTGAACACAGGAATGTATTGCTTCATCGCGGTGGCCTGACTTGTTAACTTTCGATGTAATTGTGTCTATCTCACTACATCAAGATATGGATGTCCTACCTGATGGACCTCCGGTGACGATATTAGACAATAAATGTCCCCAACACGTTCTAGAAATTGTCTGAGGCGAAACTATGCAGGTGTGTCCATGATGTACGGAGCGTGTGTAGTAGAGAACTGTTCAGTTAAATAGACTGTACAGGCCCCCGGATGAGAAATAAGGAGCTACTTGGTAATCCTCCACAGTCCTGGAACGTACAGGCCGTCCTAAGCAAGCACCCCTGGAAGGGTAAGGAAGTCCAACCTAAAAGATAATACCTTTCCTCTTGCCAGGACCTGAACATGTGTAGTCATTATCAGCTCTTTCAGTCGAGGCGGCTTTTTGAAGAAACATTGCTCGTGACATTATCGAGGAATTTCTTAAAGTATACGAATCTGAACCGTGCAATTGGCAGATCAGAAGAACATTTTAACATAGCAGTATCTTAGGAGGAGCTGCCTATGAAGGTTTCATTGAAAAATTACAGGCTTTAGATCCAAATACCACTAAAGATACGTAGCTTCTCCCAGTTGTCAAAAACGTTTAAGGTTGCTGTGAGCATCTCGTGAAGTGAAATGCTACTCGCGTAGCAGTATCTTTTTAAATTAATAGCGTAACCAATGTTAACACATTTAAATACGTTCTTTCATCCATCCTCAAATAATTACGCCAGTCCTCAGCGCTGCCTCTGGTTTTGAGAGCACGTTTATATGGGAGAACTCGCATCAAGGTTGTAGTCACTCCTTACACCATATACCGCTCATAACACGCTTGTTCACCCGCGCATTAATGCATTTTGTTGCGAATAAACGCAGATATTATCCCAGGACATGACCATCTCCATATTATGAAATGTGTAGTGCAGGGCGAATATAGGCCGATCTGAAGGCCAGGCCTGCACAGTTCTTCCTCAGAGGATTTCCGGAGCGTGAATGGATCCATTAGCGTGAGAACTGTTTAGGTTGGACCTGATCGATTTCAAGGAAACTTGGATGAAGGCTCAATTAGTATGTCCTAAATTGAATGTTAAGAATCAATTTATCATAAAATCAGTGGTAGCATTATAGTTAATTTGCTAAAGAATAGCTGGCTGGCGCGGAGAAGTTAGCTGATGGTGACGTAGACCGATCTTACTTATGCAATGAAAAAATACACCAGTGGTTCTATTTTAAAGGTACATAAACACTTTATGTTGACAGTAATAAGATTTTGTCATCACGAACAGAATTTCACGCTGTACAAACCTATTGTACTAACACACACAATATATGAATATATCAACATATTAGGGTTTGTGTCGTTTATAATGGAAGCTAAAATATTTTGATTTATGAAATCGTGGGAGATAAGTAAACATTTTTTTCTGCTGGTTATTGGTAGGGACTTGAATGCATATGACGTCAAAATATCCTACTTTATTTTTAAAATATGCATTTTAAAATTGATGTTTCTAGCTCAGGTAGTACTTAAATCATTAAATACTTAACGACTTAAGGCTTTGCTGACATACTTTCCGGTGTGAAAACGTTCGCATGTACGTAGAAGTGATGTGTAGATCTGCAGTGCATTGCTTCTTACACATTACGCATGCGTATTGCCTGAAACAGGATACGGCGGGAGGTATAAACCGAGGGGCAAACGAAAATGCTGCCTGCCTCACAAACATCGCACCCTACTTCAAGAAGCTCCTCCCTCGGACAAACCATTAGCTACTTTTCTTAAAAAATCATACTTTACGAACTGCGTATATTCCGTAAGGTCATTTGCACTTATATCCCAAACACCAAACGCGCACACTATTATGGATTCCTGTTCAGAATCACTTATTTTGCCATACTGTTGACAGCCTGTGTAACAGCGGCAAGTGTCCAACGATGTTCTGACGTTTCAATTGATTATACTGCCAAGTTTAAAACTGTATCAACAAATAATATTTTACGGCAGAATGGCTATCTTTATCAGTTTATGATGCTTAATTGACCATCCCCCCTGTGGGTGGGGGACGCAGACGAAGTACACTCACGGTATCCCCTGCCGGTCGTAAGAGGCGACTAAAAGCGGCGACCAAGTGATGATGGACTTAGAACCATGAAACTACTTGTGATAAGTACCGTTACGTGAGGAACACCATGGGTCTAAGTTACGTAGGAGCAGTACTATTATGTGAGGAACACCACGGGTCTGAGAGTTGCCTGTGATTAGTACCATCCTGTGCATCCCACCGAGTTGGGGGAGCGAATGCTCGGCTGCAGACTAGTGTCTAGCGCGAGAAGGTGCCGAGTGCTGCGGTCGAATGTGTTGGTTCCACTGTGTTCAGAATGGGTCTGCGTTACCTATGAGTAGTACCACTGTATAAGGAACACCATGGGTCCGTGTTGCCTGCGATTAGTACTACTATGTGAAGAACATCATGGGTCTGCATTCCTGATGGGTGGCACCATAATATTTGAGTAATTATATACCCGAAAAGAATTTAAAGAATCCGAGTAAACCCGACTTATACGATCGTAACTGCCTTGAGGGCGATGTATGATCCGCAAGGAAAGGGAGCCGAGGATGTCAAAGTTATGGAAACCGCAGGGCTTTAGGAAGAGTAGAAATAAATAAAGAAAGAAAAATAGAAAGTAAGTTTGCATTGGTCTCCTGTGGAAACTGACTTGGCCACCAACGTCCAGGTTTTGGGTAATATAGTAGGTTTCGCCCTCTTGCACGCAGAGCTGGCTTCGTTCTCAGCTTTTCCAAGCTGCTGGAATGGGATGTTCAGCTGAGGACCTGTCAAGCAATACGGCTGAGGAAATCGTTACTCGAACCACATGACACTCCACTATCTGCAGGTCATCTGACTCAGAAGCTGTCGCCTTGTCCGTTCCAAAGGCTCTTAATAATCTGTATGTACCAATGAACGAATGGAAAAGGAGGAGACGGTTGGGGTGGGAGTGAGGAATTTACTGAAACATCAAGTTATGAATCTAAGTGAGCTGTATGTTGAGTATTCATCCTGACGCTGGTTTGATCGTAAACGGCTTCGCCATGAGCTGTCATACATGGCCTAGATGTCACTGATTAGGAGTACTAGGGCAGTGTGGAGGGAGGTAGTATCCGTTGCTTTCTTCACCGAGCCAGAAGTTGCTATTACATATCATTCTGCCAAGCGCACAGAAATGCACGCACCGACTGACTCTATGAGCGACATTTTTTACACAGTTCATTACGGGGATTGGCTACACAAGCAATGGAATTACTAGCATCGCTCATACCTTGGTTACTTTCATGTTTTCAATACCAAGGGTGAGACTGAGATAGGTCAATGAAAGTAACAAAATCATTTGTTCATACCCATATCAGAAGACATAGTGCACTGTAAACACTAAGAGAGTTAGTGTGAAATATGTGATACGATATCGCTTAATAGACCTACCTGGTTAATGTTGGTTTCATATTTCCACGGTTTGTTAGTCTCTTTTTTCTCAGTTAACTCGTCAAGCATATCCTTAATCGACGAAGTGAGCTCAAAGTGAAATGGAATTATTACTTCAAGGAAACCTGAAATATATTTACTTACAAAAAACATCATCTCTGGTATTTTGGCCAGAAATTTGAAAAGATGCATATGTGTTACATATAAAAATACTGAAGAAGCATGAAAAAACCGGACAATTCGGTTTCTTGAAATCGTATGACTGCAAGAGGTGAAGGACATCATTGACCAGACACCACGTCACATTGTGAAGTTTATACGTCGTCGCAGATAAATAATAATGGACTGGGGTTAGACGTGCGTACATACCGATGTGACCTTCGATATCCAGTAGACAGAGGAACAAAGACGGTGGCTGCACGCGAGGTGCCGGCTGTCGCATGCACGCCTGCCATGTGCGCCACACGACACGACTAGCGCCGTGCATTGACTTTGTAGTGATGACTCAGTACTACATCGTAGTTTGATTACGGTGTTAGCATTTCGGTATCATATGGTAAGCCGATTGTGCTGTATTTGTTGTGGTGTGATGTCTTGTGGCCACCTGAGATGTTAAAGTAGTGAGGGGAGAACAGCGTTCCCCCGACAGTTGCTGTTCGTTTACTGTACCAACAAACTCCGCGTGGGTAAGAAGAAAATAGGATCTTTAGTTAACTGACGAAGGGAGTCTGCGAGATATTTCGCTTCGATCACCTTCCCAGCTGAGCTAGTGTACTGTGTATTCCAAAAGTGAAAAGCATATGTGCCTACATTAATATTTAATGCTATTTATTTAACGTTGAAAGTGGTGAAAATACGCACGGAGACTTGTTATGCAGTAGCTCGTGGCGGAGGTAGATTGGAGATAATGAGTGTTGGCTGACCTCGAAGACCACATAATTTAGGTGTTGCATGAAAGTCACAATGTAAACAAAAGCGTCTACTGGTACGGTGGGGTTTGTCCAAGTTGTCGACTGTTCTTCCACTCGGACGTGTAGCGTACAAACAGTTGAGCGTCAGGCAATATCAAGCAAGCTTGTAAATTTACGTGACTGTTGATATCGTGACAATACCCAGGGAATCTCCTGGTTTACATAGACTCCACACCGTAAACACATGATTTTTCATTTTAAAAATCCGACATGAATTGGCCAGGATTCGAACTGCGGTCGCCTGATGAGAAGCCAGTAGCGATGTCACTTGGCTATCCTGATTCTACCAGCTATCTTCTTTCTTTGTAGATTGTTATCGAACAGAACTTTCGTAATTGTAGAAATATATTATATTCACAGCGAATATACAACTTCTGGTTTTACACCAGTATACTGTATACCGTATTCACTCATGGACGTGAAATATTGAAAATGAAAACTTAAAACCTGCTTTCCAGTCATTGACCGGGTCAGGGATGGGATGAATGAAGTCTTGAACTTGCGGCGAGGGTAGGAATTGTACCGGCTGCCGAGGCCTGTCGCACTCCTCTGGGGCAATGATTAATGACTGACAGATGAGATGAAATGATAGTGGAGAGTGTTGCTGGAATGAAAGATGACAGGGAAAACCGGAGTACCTGCCTCCGCTTTGTCCAGCACAAATCTCACCTGAAGTGACCGGGATTTGAACCACAGAACTCAGCGGTGAAAGGCCGGCGCGCTGCCGTCTAAGCCACGGAGGCTGGACGTGAAACATTACCTGCCATAATATGTTGCTCACCGTCGAATGCTCTTCTTGCGCTCGACTCGAGCCGACACGAGTGTGACTCATCCCTCTGAACGATACCCTGACTGCTCGCTACTGCACGACGCGTCTCCGCGCGTGCTTGCACAGCTTTCATCATTAACCCTTGAACGGTGAGGTGAATTGTCTGTGACGTATCTGGTGAGGTGGGGTTTCTTAAGGGGCCCATAGACGTGCAATATTATTGCGCAATATCGGGGTTTGTGCAATAAAATTGATAGTGTGTATTTAATATTGAAGAGTTGTGCAATATATTGTACGAAATCAAGAAAGTTTGAAATATATTGCGCCGCAAAATACTGTGCTGTGTGTTGGCAATATTGTACAATATCCCGTCCTCCCGCCAGTTGGTATCAACAAGCGTTGGAGATGGTATCGTGATGGCAGGCAAAAAGGAGGAGAAAAAGTTTATTTTGGAGTTTATCGAAGTGTACCATGGCCTTCCGGCTCTGTGGGACGTTAACAGCAAAGCGAGGAGTTCCTCATACAATTCACCATTCATGCGCAGAAAGTTTCGAAAATCATTTGGTTCCCATTTTCTCAGTTCATTGAGTAAATTTTCATGAGTGTACGTTTTTCTCTCTAGAAACCACTGTTTGGCCCTTGTGCTTCTTTCCCGTTTCTGCTTCTTTTTGGCACTTACGCCCACGGCGATCAAAACGCAGCAAAGATCAGTGTCACTCAATATAATCACCAAATACAATACCGGCATGGACTGACTGTATATTGCAACGCATATTGTACGTCTATGACCGCTTTGCACAATATATTGCGCAACTATCAATATTATCTCCACACGATTCTATTGCACAAACTCCATTTTGCGCAATAATAGGCTCCTTTACACCCAAATCGAAATTGCTCTTAATGGAAAAATGGAAAGTATTAAAATGGTGGAAACAGAAATGTATAGTAAAATAGTAAAAACAAACACAAAAAGAAACATATGAATAATTACAGTAATTTTAACTTGTCCGGCCTCGCGATGTTGGGGGCAACGCGTCCGCCTGTCACCCGGCGGCCCCGGGTTCGTTTCCCGACCGGGTCAGGAGTTTTTAATTGTAAATGCTTAATGTCCTTGGCCTGGGGACTGGGTGTTTGTGTCGTCCTTAACACTCCTTTCCTCGTATTCAACACTCTATACTTCCGCAATATCAATTACATGCAGTTTCATATCACATGGTGCAGGTAGGGGTAAAAGATCTCTCCCGAACAAATAGCATTAAAAAAACCTTAATTTCATACTACCTGATGTACCCGTGCTCCGCTACGGGATTCTCAGAAAGACTCGCTTCGTAGTTTTTCTAACTGAAGTCAATATAGGTTAACGTAGGAATGTAGCGATTAAAAGCAATGTTATCATATAAAACACTCGATCAAATGAAAAACCGCACATTTTCTCACTTTTTAACGAACATTACCACGGTGCCGATCTAACAGTCCAACATTCCAGAGCTGGAATGACCAGGCCGCAGACATCCGTGAACACTCCTCTGCCATTATTCCTTTAAATATGCACACTGGTCATTCCAATCAGTGCCTCAAAGTAAGGATTGAATAGCTGGAATGCTATGATGAACCAGTGTGTTACCTACCAGCAGTATCAGAAAATGTATGAACCAGAGGAATGGCATGCTAAAGAAGAAAGTTATCTAACTCCCCAGCCACTTCCCGCCAATATTCAGGCAGGCTGTTACAATCGGTACGACCGGGCGAGTTGGCCGCGTGGTTAGGGGTGTTCACCTGTGAGCTTGCATGCGGGGGATAGTGGATTCGAACCCGACTGTCGGCAGCCCTGAAGATGGTATTCCGTGGTTTCCCATTTTTACACCAGGCAAATGCTGGGGCTATACCTTAATTAAGGCCAAGGCTGCTTTCTTCACACTCCTAGCCCTTCCCCATACCATCGTCGCTATAAGACCTATCTCTGTCGCTGCGACGTAAAGCAAATTTTAAGAAAATACCCCGGTACGCAGCAGTAATCTATCGCAGATGAATGGCGACAGAAGACACAAAACACATCACAACAAACAATGCTTAATGCAATGTTATTGTTGATAAATTTTATGAGCTTTCTATATTGTAGGTCTTCACATTTAGTTTTATTTCTACTGTGATATTAGGGCCCCTTATAAAATTATTTATAGCATAGACTGTAGTTCTCTCCGACTTTACCGATTTTCATTAAATTATCTTCAGCCGTTTTCTCGTGATGCGTGTACAAACAAACAGACAGACAGACAGACAGACAGACAGACAGACAGACAGACAGACATTACGGAAAATTAAAATGTTCATTTCCTTGTTACTGTGGTCATGACTGATACAGAAATACCATCCTTTTTAAATTCTGAGCAATGTACAGACAAAACTATTATTTTATATATATAGATGTAGTCATAGGAAAACTGCGAGCAAAGTCATGTTCTGTTCATAAAAGTAATATATTTCAAATAATTTAGGATACATTCACAACTGTTTTCATTATTATTAATGAATTTAAATATTTTCAGTTTCTGTTAGATCCGTATTGACTACTAATGATTTAACAACCTATGAGAAAACACGGCTAATAATGGTCCACTTGTCAACACAATTGATTTACACAATTAGTATGTGGTGATTAGTAATTTAATTCATTTCATCATTTGTCATCGTACATGTTTCGAGAAAATGATGATGTCTCTTCTTCAGCGATAATACAAAATCTAGTCAAAATCTTCCTGGAGATGATTAAAATTACTATACATAAAACCTCACCATGAAATATCCAAAGTTATAAAAATACATGCGGCTGTGAGCTTGCATCCGGGAGATAGTAGGTTCGAATCCCACTATCGGCAGCCCTGAAGATGGTTTTCCGTGGTTTCCCATTTTCACACCAGGCAAATGCTGGGGCTGTACCTTAATTAAGGCCACGGCCGCTTCCTTCCAACTCCTAGGCCTTTCCAATCCCATCGTCGCCATAAGACCTATCTGTGTCGGTGCGACGTAAAGCCTATAGCAAAAAAAAATATATATATACATATTAAAATCTACAACAAATCTGTCTAAAAGCAATATATAAGATGACGAATGATGAAATGAATTAGTAATCACCATATGCTAACTGTGTAAATCAATTGTATTGACAGGCGGAACCTCATTAGCCCTGTCTTCTCACATGTTGTTCAATCATGGTGTCTTTATATCAACTAATTAATCTCTAATACCTATCACATTTTTTTTTTTTTTTTTTGCTAGTTGCTTTACGTCGCACCGACACATATAGGTCTTATGGCGACGATGGGACAGGGAAGGGCTAGGAGTTGGAAGGAAGCGGCCGTGGCCTTAATTAAGGTACAGCCCCAGCATTTGCCTGGTGTAAAAATGGGAAACCACGGAAAACCATTTTCAGGGCTGCCGACAGTGGGATTCGAACCTACTATCTCCCGAATACTGGATACTGGCCGCACTTAAGCGACTGCAGCTATCGAGCTCGGTAATACCTATCACAGTGAGAGGGAAATTTTACTCCTTTTTTTATCTGAAGATAATTTTAGAGGACGTAATCAGAGCAAACGTTCTTTACATGTACCACACATTGTTGTTTTACATCAAGGCGCCCTGTTCCATCCTCTGAATCAGAGATAAACTCACCGAAGGAAAAAAATAGTCACTCCTAGAGAAATTATTAAAAGCATCACCCAGTACCGTGTAACTCCGCCTCTGGACTGTGTAACCGCCTGGATTCCGTTAGGAAGTGAATCCACAAGGTTGTGCAGATACGTCGCATCCAGGTTAAGCCACTCGCTGAGGATTTGGTCGCGTAAATCCACCAATTTGCGGGGATGCTGATGTCGGCGTTCCAACATGTCCCACACATTTTCAATGGGGTTCAAGTCAGGTGATTTTTCAGGTCAGTCGAGATGTAATAGGATGGGGCAGTGTTCATAAAACCAGTCACACATGCGTCCAGCCGGATGAACTTCGTTGTTGTCATCTTGAAAAATCGGGGTATCAGTGGCATAGTCACCATGCCGATGTAGACTGGAAGGCAACACCTGATCATCCTGAATGTTTAAATAAACATGCTGGTTCATGTTAGTGGTCACCTCAGTGAGCGGGCCCATTCCATGATATGAAAAACATTCCCGAACATCATAGACCCACCTCCGGCTTGAAACTGACCTTGCGCACATTTAGAATGACATGTTTCATTTGGTCTTCGGTGCACTCGACGACGTGCGTCATTGGAATCCAGGCGAAAATCTGACTTGTCAGACCACATTACGTTCCATTGTCAGCTACTGTCCACATTCGATGATTTCTAGCCCATTGAATACGCGCAGCGTTATGTGCCTGTGTGAGCAATGGCCTCTTGCGAGCTGACCGACTCCAAATGTTCATTGCAGGTGGTTCCCGTCGCAATGTTCTCTCGCTAACAGGTTGGGATGGACCTTCATTCACTGACTGCAGCAATTCCTCTCAGGCTTGGAAACGATTTTGATTCACAAGCCGAGAAACACTTATTCGATCCCCCTCAGTCAGGATCTTTTTCCGACCACAGTACTGACGTCGTGTTTTGGAGCCATGTGCAGTACACCACTGCTTGTAGACACGTTGAACTGTTCACTGTCAAACACCAACAAATCCAGCAACTTCGTGCACCGTATGGCCATGGACACGGTCAAACACTATTGCTCACTTTTGCCAATCTGTCGCATCTCCAAAGTTAAGCAACATTGGGCGTGGTCAAGATTTGGATGAGTTGCCACGCGCTGTTTTTTTTGGGGGGGGGGGCATGGTAAGGGAATGGAGGAGCGGAAAGGAACTGGCCACCCTACCGTTCGTAAACTCCGGTTCAGGCACACCTCTGCGGAGGTTCGGACCTGCCTTCGGACAGAATACACCCTTACCTTACCTTACATCCACCCATGTTGATGTACACCGTCCGCTTGAAACATCAGTATCTCGCTAATCGCTACTAGATTGTGCTCACGTTGAGGCAGTGCGCGTGCGGTTCAACACTGGACTCGTTCGCTGCGCCATCTGTACAAGCTTAAGTTCCATCTGTGCATGCGCCGTAGGGTGACTAGTTCTTTCGACCGGTAAGCTTAGGTGCTTCTGTTTCGCTTTCATGATCGCTTGTGTGGTTTGTCGTCATCAGTGCTATAAATCGTTCTTTTCAGTGTAGACAATTCACTAAACGCAGGAGTATTCATATTCAAGGCTGTTTTGAGGACGCCAGTACTAAAATGCAAACAAAAACCTGCAAACGGAAATACCATTCCAATAGAAATTTGCAAAAATTGCATACAGTTCTTTCTTTCTTAATCTGTTTATTGTCCAGGGTTGGCTTGTCCCTCGGACTTAGCGAGGGATCCCACCTCTACCGCCTCAAGGGCAGTGTCCTGGAGCTTCAGACATCGGATCGGGGGGATACAACTGGGGAGAATGATCAGTACCTCGCCCAGGCGGCCTCACCTGCTAGACTCAACAGGGGCCTTGGTGGGGGATGGGAAGATTGGAAGGGATAGACAAGGAAGAGGGAAGGAAGCGGCCGTGGCCTTAAGTTAGGTACCATCCCGGCATTTGCCTGGAGGAGAAGTGGGAAACCACGGAAAACCACTTCCAGGATGGCTGAGGTGGGAATCGAACCCACCTCTACTCAGTTGACCTTCCGAGGCTGAGTGGACCCCGTTCCAGCCCTCGTACCTCTTTTCAAATTTCGTGGCAGAGCCGGGAATCGAACCCGGGCCTCCGGGGGTGGCAGCTAATCACACTAACCACTACACCACGGAGGCGGACTGCATACAGTTACTGAGGCGTAAAAGTGCTACATACCTTACGAGCTGAGGTTTGGTGAATCCCCGATACACAAAAGATGATCAACTCACTTAGGCGGCTACCAACAGACTGTTTGAAAACTACTTAGGCTCTCCTAACCGCACCCACATTACTCGTCGAGCAGCGGCTACTTAGATATTTGTTGGGATTCAGTAAACCTCACCTCACTAGTTAAGGGTTACATAAACAGCGTTAAATATTGATTTGAACACATACGGCTTTCACGCTGAGAATCTACACTAGGTGAGCGACCGGTATGAACAATTCAATGGAATCAGAGTGTAATATCTCGAAGTCCTCCCTTGTATGTGCTCTGTTGCTTGAACTTCCAACAACTCCTTCGTGTGCTTTAACCAATCAGGCCGCGATCTAATGTGCGTGTGACCTGTTTACAACCTGAAGAACGTGTCCAACTTTAAAATGGACTGTACCTACCAGCAACATGGTGGACCTCAGTAGCGTAGCTAGTTAGTAATTGTTTTTCTGTTTCCAGGACTGCGAGTTTGATCTCAACTGAAGTCGGTGATATTTCAGGATATTCAAAAGTGACCGCTTCGTGTCGTTAAATACATGTGGGACAAAACTGCGATACTCCGGTACCTCTAAAGATGTGTAGCGATTGAAGGGGCGTACATTAAAATATGATGGGCTGGCCTCTAGGAATAGTGCTTCGCATTTGATACAAGTAGATTATAAAATATCTTTGATATTGGTTGGCTGCACTGCAGACCAGTTGGTGAGCAGGAGGACGGTGCAATGATTTGTATCGAGCAGAAGTTTTATTTCGGTTATGAAAGTTAATTTGTGATGACGATAAAATAATATGCTAAAGTTAATAATGTTGATATGTTAGTAAGATTCTTAACCAATGTTATTTCAGGATGTATCACATAAGGAAGAAAACAAGAAATTCTTTCTTAATGTAGTCATACATTTTCATTCATGTTTCACCTTTTCTCTTAAACCTCCGAAAAGGACCTGCAAATTATATAAAGATTGTATATAATTTGATAAGCCATTTTCCAATGATCGCAGTTGTGATAGACCGGGTGAACAGATTTCAACGAAAGACTTCTCATTTTAAAGCGTGCAATCGGGTGGTCCTCGTTAAAATAAGTTTTTATAGAATTTTCCATTTTCTTCAAGTAATCTCGTAATCTGCCGCTAAGTACCGTGTGGCGCTAGTGTAGTTCGAAAACCCTCTGCTACGTACCGTTTGGCAGCTTGTACGAGTATCAATCTCTACTAGTGCTATAGCGCGGGAATCGCCAGTTTCAAGCGGTAGCATTTTGGCGTACTGTCAAGACGGTAGCGTGAAGTCATTACGGGCTGTGGCTTGAAACTTCATTGTTGGGAACTTACAGCTGTCTGTAAGTGGGCGTCCCTCTTGACACGAGCGATCCTGCATAGACTTATGTCAGAGAAAGAGTGCCCAAAGAGTTCCTGGGGCAACAAAAAATTACACTGCAAAGACCGACTGGAGTTTCTTACAGGTACATTGGAAGCATTATCTCTTTGTACCATTTGCTGCACAAGTGTCCAGTGTTAAACTATTAAATGTTGCTATTTGTTGGTAGTTTCAATAACAATCATGGTGTTACTTTTGTTTCAGAGGAGTCCTATGTCCTCGGACGCCTCAGCCGCCACGTCCCCGCGCCGAGAGAAAGACAAGAGTTCGAAACGCAAGTCTAACTTGAACCGCTCGTTAGCTGCTGAAGAAGTTGTTGTCGTCGATTTGAACGGTAAGTTATCTTCCTGGAGCTCAGAAACTGAATTATGTTTTCTGCATGAAGTAAACCAGTTGCTTTTATAAAGAATGGAAGGTTATAAAATTGGATTGTGCACACAGCTTCTCTCATATATGCAGTATATCTTAATAATGGATTTACGCGCCCTTGGAGAGATTTGTACAATCCATTGGATGTTTCACATATGCAATAAGATGTTCATAGAAAATCTTTGGGTGTCCAGTAGTTTGGCTGCATTGTGGACTTTGTAACGTCTGTTGATGAGTGGAGAAAAGAAATTTTACCGAAGTTTGGGACTTGCATTACGTAAGCTAATTTTTTAAAGGTGAAAAGCATACACACTAAGCTAGTTGTGTAGACACATAGGCTACTTACTAAGATTCAAAACATGTTTATTTGCCACATACTAAAAAAATATTGTTTAATTCTGACTTGGAATAATACTTCCCTTTCATCAACCTTGCCGAGAAGCAAGAAAAATGATGCATTGAATTTTCTCATCTAGGAAAAATAATTTAAATTTTGCGTTATTGTAATTATTGTAATATATATTGTGTTCGTTATACAAAGACCTTTGTTGAAATTGTATAGGCACGAATTTTTTGAATGCTGCCTGTGAGAACAGTCGTGGAAATTGGAGCGCTTTGAGCGTTCGTTCCTAATCTCTTGTACATGTTCCCATCTCGTAGAGCTATTTAGGGGTGAGTGATACAACTTGTTCGAGAGGGAGAAGATTGAAAGGCACGCAGTCAGTATCATGTACTTACAACTTCTAATATCCACATAGATTGTCTGTCTGTCTGTCTGTCTGTCTGTCTGTCTGTCTGTCTGTCTGTCTGTCTGTCTGTCTGTCTGTCTGTCTGTCTGTCTGTCTGTCTGTCTGTCTGTCTGTCTGTCTGTCTGTCTGTCTGTCTGTCTGTCTGTCTGTCTGTGAATGTTGGTGTGAACATCATGGGGAAACGGATAGATCGAATTTCTTGAAAATTTAAGTTCAGAAAGACCTTTAGGCTATATGTTATTCGATTAGTGCACTGTGGCGTTCCAGTATTAAGAGGACAAAAAAATGGCAAATATCTCCGTTAATATCAGCATTATCGAATAACTCTGCATTATGAAAATTGTGTTATAAATTGTGGTCTTTTATGTTTTGTGCACTTTCATCTTTATTCGCAATTATTACGTTTTTCACAAACTTGAAAATATCTCCGGAAAAAAACAGCTCAATCTGAAAAGTGTACATAACAAAAATGATAGAACATCTATATTTCTATCTTCTATTCTCATACGCTTTTACCGTACGAGCCATAATAATGAAGATCTTCACGAATTTCATTTTCAACGGCGAGCATCGCGAACGTGTAGACAGTAGCCGGCGATGGTGGTGGCTGTTGTGATTATTTCAGTGTTGAAAACATTTCTTAGCAAAGTAGCGGTCCCCTTACTACGAAAAACGTAAAATTAAGCAATTTCCACAATTGTGCCGAACGTTGAAGGTCTGAAGGGTTCAAAAAGGTTTCAAATTGTGAGTCTTGGATAGTTCTATCACATTAAAAAAACATATTTCGAAAATCATTTCTGGCCTAAATGCAGTTCCGAAAAGCAGCTTGTCTCTTTACTCGTTTCCTTTCTTATTCAAATCCTAGCAAAATTAATTTATTTACGTAATTATTCCTGTAATGTGTTCCTTGGTTCAATACCCTCAGGCGTTTAAAAAAAATTTAATGTCCACACCGAATGTAGTTATAAGGGCTTAAATGAAACTCTGCATTGACTCACATTAGCGCTCGTAGTGGTGCTTAAATGAAACTCTGCATTGACTCACATTAGCGCTCGTGTTGGTGCTTAAGTGAAAAAACGCAATGATTCACATTAGCGCTCGTAGTGGTGCTTAAATGAAACAATGCATTGACTCACATTAGCGCTCGTAGTGGTGCTTAAATGAAACAATGCATTGACTCACATTAGCGCTCGTAGTGGTGCTTAAATGAAACAATGCATTGACTCACATTAGCGCTCGTAGTGGTGCTTAAATGAAACAATGCATTGACTCACATTAGCGCTCGTAGTGGTGCTTAAATGAAACAATGCATTGACTCACATTAGCGCTCGTAGTGGTGCTTAAATGAAACAATGCATTGACTCACATTAGCGCTCGTAGTGGTGCTTAAATGAAACAATGCATTGACTCACATTAGCGCTCGTGTTGGTGCTTAAATGAAACAATGCATTGACTCACATTAGCGCTCGTAGTGGTAAAAAAGGCAAACGGCTAATCTAATCGACCGATAACGATGATCAAGAAAGGATTGTAATTTTTAGGAATAAATAAAGAATATATTCTCATACTGTATTGTATTTTAGTTACCTAACATTCGTAGCTCATATCCCTAGGATGTTTGCAACATTGAGATGTTTGCCTGAAAGGCTACAACTGTGGATTTTTTATTATGAACTGAAAAGCCACGTCATTGATTTCCTTATTGATTAGGAAGATAATGAAGAAGACTATTGAAATGAGAAGTAAAAATAAAGGTACGATCACTCAAAGAATGAGGTTAAACAGGAATCATAAAAGAAAGGTTGGAAGCCTATGCTGCAAGAAAACAAAACGTATGTCACTAATACTTTCTTACCAGCAATAACATTACACACCCGGTCACTCCATGCGAGATTTTCTCCGGGTTCTCCGGTTTTCCCTGTCATATTTCATTCCAGCAACACTCTCCTTTAACATTTCATCTCATCTGTCAATCATTTATCATTGCCCCAGAGGAGTGCGACAGGCTTCAGCAGCCGGCACATTTCCTATCTTCGCCGCTAGATGGGGGCTTCATTCATTCCATTCCTGACCCGGTCAAATGACTGGAAACAGGCTGTGGATTTTGAATAACATTACACAGACAGATTATTTTTGTTAGTTGAGGTGTGCTTTGTTTTTTCTGCTGCTACGGATCTACACTACACTAATCCGGTTCCTTGGCTGAATGCTCAGCGTAGTTGACTTCGGTTCAGAGGGCCTTGGGTTTGATTCCGGTCAGGGTTGGAGATTTTAGCCTTGAATGGTTATTTACTTTACGTCGCACTGACACAGATAGGTCTTATGGCGACGATGGGATAGGAAAGGGCTAGGAGTGGGAAGGAGGCGACCGTGGCCTTAATTAAGGTACAGCCCCAGCATTTGCCTAGTGTGAAAATGGGAAACCACGGAAAACCATCTTTAGGGCTACCGACAGTGGGGTTCGAACCCACTATCTCCCAAATGCAATCTCTCAGCTGCCCGCCCCTAACCGCATGGCTAACTTGCTCGGTGATCTCTTTCTAATAACTGAAACTCACAGAGGCCATAACATATTATAAGCCTTCTTAGTACTGAACTCTTTGAAAATCGTCCGACAAACTGTGGAAGTTTCACGTGGTTCTCTGTAAACACGGCGAAGGAAACTTCAAAGAATATAACTTTAGAGCATTTGATCGAGAGAGATTAAATCTGCCGCGAATCATATTTTTCCGTTAAGTCATGGCTACCGATTTCCAATACAGACTTTATTAAATTTCTCTTGGCATCTTTATTGACCTGACTTACTATTTAAATAGTCTATATGAGGAATATCCACCGATATTGAAACTTCTAATTGAAACGTTCAGCTAACCTCCAAATTAACTGCTGCCACTGGAGCTCTGGTCTAATTACTTGGTCCTCATTATTCATTCCCTCAGTCGATACCTGAATAGTATACTCGACTCGTTTATTAGTTCGAAGGTATTGTTTTTTTGCTGGCCTGTAATGAAGGGGTCTCTCTGCACTCTTCATTCTTGATCAAATTTCGATCATGTTCGTTTATTTTAATTGAAATTAAAGGAAAAGATGCCCCTAGACGCACAGTTTCATCATTTTCCCACAAAGGATTTTCATCTGTCCAATGGTCGCTTGGTACGGAGTATCACGACCTGTTTTAAAGCACCCGGCTGCGTACAGCGGTCGGTTTTCTTCATAGTGAACTGTGCGTGGGGATTGTTCCTCCATTTTCCTTCCCAATTTTGGAGACTCTAGGACTGCACTTTATGTGCATTGGTTTTTTTTTCAATTTGCTTTACGTCGCACCGACACAGATAGGTCTTACGGCGACGATGGACAGGAAAGGGCTAGGAGTGGGAAGGAAGAGGCCGTGGTGTGAAAATGGGAAACCACGGAAAACCATCTTCAGGGCTGCCGACAGTGGGATTCGATCCCACCATCTCCCGAATACTGAATACTGACCGCAATTAAGCGACTGTAGCCATCGAGTTCGGTATGTGCATTGTTAAATTTAAGTCTGAAACCCCTCTCGAATTCCACACAAGCATTGGTTGTTCTTTCCTATGTCATAGTGTCAAAAGCCCGACTTCCTGGAGGAAACGCAGATTCATAATCTATGAAAGTAGCTGCATACAGCCATTAAATACATTCGTCACACTTGACAGTCGTTAACAGGGTTACCCTACCTATAGCCACACATTTACCCTCGATGCGTGCAGTTAACCTATTTACAATTCAGTCACTCACAGATGGGGCAAAATTGACTCTTTCGCGCGCAGTCGGCACCGATCCGCTTCGTAGGCCAAGGTTTTGGGTTTGGTTTGGTTTGGTTTGGTTTGGTAGAGTCGAGAGGACGTTATATGTCGGACATTTGGACTTGGCTCCCCTTTTTCTCCTGCCTGAGCCCACCCGATGTGCGGCGATGTTCTTTTCTTATTTCCATTACTATTCTATTTATGTAGTGTATTGTGTGTGAGAGGAGAGATGCGTATTAAAACATACTCAAACAACTAGTCTCCGAGTTAGAGGAATCAGCTAAACATGATTAAAATTTCTAGCTCGGCGAAGAATCTAACCGGGGACATTCTGTTCCAAAGATCACTATTCTGACCGTACATTGATGTATCCAGTTTTTCAAAAAACCGGATTACCTCTATCGGGATTGAACCCATGAACTTCTGATTTGGAGGCTACGCTATAACTGGCCTACAAAGTGAACTCATCGGAGAGCGACTCATGTTGACAATTTTTACGGTCAATTATTGAACACGCCTGACGTAGAATTCGGTGGTTCCTGTATACAATTTTATAGTAAAAACTCTTCGTCGGCTCTAGATGTGTGTCATATCACGGTTCTTCTTTTGAGTGTGTAAAGTGTGTAGTAAGAATATATATTTCACTTTGTGACATTAGCAGTTTCAATAACACCAGAACTCCTGTCTCGGAAATAATAAAAAGTTTAATGGCCCTGAACGTAAATTTATACGCAGACATTTATAAGCGCTATATTACCCAGTATTTTAAGCCATAAAACGTTCAACATTCGTCTACATGCTATTCACACCACATCGAACACAAATAGTTCTCTCTATTCGAACAATCGCCACACATCTTGTTTGTCCCTTTAACTTGTAACATTTTCTTCGTTGTTGCTAAACATTTTATGTCGGCTTATTTTCCTCACATTTTTAATTTTAAAATCATCCCAGAATTGGTTCTCTCGTTTTAACTTGAGAGTTCGCTTTGAGGCTGTAAAGTTTGTCGCTGTTGACGAACAGCTCAATATCCAAGGTGCTCTATTAATAAACACAAAGAGGTATAAACCGTTTTACGACAGATCTGTGAACTCGACCGGGAGCATTGTACTGAACGTGGTGGGTCGTGTTGGGGCAGGACAAGGCTGTAACATGGCCAAGTGATCGATCACAGTTTTCCTGTCTGATACTTGCTGGAGTCATTGTACGAGTGGCGCGTGCAGCTGCAACTCATGCCGATGTTACATTTATACATTAATACAATATTATAATATGAAGACCTAAGTAGAGGTTAGTGTTTTCCGAGGAACGTGTTAGGTTATGAATAATCTAGATAAGAAAGAAAGGGGAGCCAAGAAATGGCAATTTTAGTAAAGAGTGTCGAAGAAAAACTACTACGCGAGCATTTTCTTGAATTACGCTGCCCAAACCGTTAACGATAGATCCTATCCTATGTATGTTTGAAAAATTGTTGAGCATAAAATTATCTACGAAATGTCCACGATGTTATATAGGAATTTGTGAAAAGTAGTGATCAAATGCCGGCTGAGTGGCTCAGACGGCAAAGGCGCTCGCCTTCTGACCCCAACTTGCCACATTCGATTCTGGCTCAGTCCGGTGGTATTTGAAGGTGCTCAAATACGTGAGCCTCGTGTCGGTAGATTTACTGGCACCTAAAAGAACTCCTGCGGGCCTAAATTCCGGCACCTCGGCGTCTCCGAAAAAGCCTTAAAAGTAGTTAGTATGACGTAAATTCAATAATATTATTAATAATAATAATAATAGTATTCTTCTTCTTCTACCACCACTTTTCCCACACCTGTGGGGTCGCGGGTGCGAATTGTGTAGCACGGGTGTACTTAGCCCTGTTTTACGGCCGGATGCCCTTCCTGGCGCCAACCTTATCTGGAATAATGTAATCACTTTGCGTGTTTCTGTGGTGGTTGGTAGTGCGGTGTGTTGTCTGAATATGAAGATGAAAGTGTTGGGACAAACACAAATACCCAGTCCCAGAGTCAAAAGAATTAATCAAACGCGATTAAAATGTCCGACCCAGCCGGGAATCGAAACCAGGACCCTCTAAACTGAAGGACTCAATGCTGACCATTCAGCCAAGGAGTCGGATGTTATTATTATTATTATTATTATTATTATTATTATTATTATTATTATTATTATTCAATTTAGCGCTTTTATGTATACATTTAGCGTTTTGCAACACCTATATATTTGTAATTTAGCTGTTTGTAGCTGTTTGAAGGATAACACAAGTTCTGATAAGTAGTAACATAAAGGTAAAAAGTAAAAATGCATAACAGAAAAAAATATTCATGCGAATTCAGAATAACAAAGAAATATAGAAAATCAACTTAAGTCATGTTCTTGAATCAGTGTCTGGACTCTAGATATGACCCCAAATAAGCTACAGAGCTGCACGGACAAACTCTCGTTATCTGAGCTTAACAGCCTACAGCATTTGCAGGCAGTCAAAGGGTGCACAAACTCTTCGGTTTAAGATTCCACAAGATGAATAAGAAACATGAATGAAGTATTATTTGAAAAATCGTAGGTTTTTGGATATATTGCATTTTTGGCATTAATTTCACATTTTATCGCGTTTTCAGTACTCTTTAAAAAGTAGTTAATAAATCGTGAAAACGAAAACACAGAAGTACAAGCCATTACAAGCATTGCGAAAAATCATCCCTCCCAGATATAGTTTGCAGTAAAAAATTACCTTAAAACTAGAAATCACATTTTATGATTAATCACATATTCCTTGTCAAAATACATCGCTTATTTATATTAATAGTCTTTAAAAATGCACATTGAAGTATATAATTTACGTAAATGATTTAGGGATTATCGTCTTTTTTGTGAAGACGCAGGAATGTTTCAGAGCTAATAGGCAGGCTGCGAGAAGGACGTTAGTACAACGTTGCATTCATGTCAGGAGGAAAACAACTAATATAATCTCCACTGAAATCGTGTAAGACCTAAAACCATAAGCTCAGAATTGCTCCCACACGACACCGGGCCATGTCGCTAGTCATATAACATTAAGTTTTCAACTCTACGTGGCTGTAACGATAATATAATAATAATAATAATCTAAAAGTTTTCATTTCTCTCCCTGAGGGGGAGGGGCGGGCCTCATATAAGGTAACGTTTTCTCTCTGGCCAGTCTTGTGTTCATTACCCATACAACCTACAGATTCACATGTGGTCTGTAACCCACAAACACGACCTTCCATTGTGGTGGTGGTGGTGGTGGTGGTGGTGGTGGTGGTGGTGGTGGTGGTGGTTAAGGGGAAGTACAGATGGCAGTCCTCTCCACTTAACACCAATCAGAGAGAAATATGGAAGAGTTCCGACCTTAACAAGAATGAGGGTATCGGCAAAAGAACGAGAAGGACCTCGAAGAACATGGAAATGGAAAAGACTCAATAAGCCTCACAAACATATTATTATCTGGGTCGGAGCACAAGAAGAGATCACCAAAGAAAGCCATATAGGAAAGATAAAAGTAAGGAGTCTGGCACAAGTAAGTGGGCTTGGCCCAGCTTGGAGACCCGTGGTCGCTAACTCACGCTCCCAATTGATAGTCCCTGGGGAGTAACCTTGCATTCTGAAAATCTATACCGAGTGAGAGGGGCGCGTAGCTGTGAGCTTGCATTCGGGAGGTAGTGGGTTCGAAACCCACTGTCGACAGCCCCGAAAATGGTTTTCCGTGGTTCCCCAAGTTCACACCAGGCAAATGCTGGGGTTGAACCGTAATTAAAGCCACGGCCGCTTCCTTCCCACTCAGTCCTTTTCTATCCCATCTTCATCATAAGACCTATGTGTGTCGGTGCGACGTAAGGCCAACTGTAAATAAATTGAAAATCTGTCTTAATCAGAACTTGAGCCGAGGCTTCGTTGTAATAAAGCATTATCATTATTATTATTATTATTATTATTATTATTATTATTATTATTATTATTATTATTATTATTATTATTATTATTATTATTATTATTATTATTATTATTATTAGGGATGAACAGAGCTGAAGGGAGTTACGGGTTGATTTCATAGGAATTTAGAACCTAGTTTTCTGTGTGCATTACCTGATGTAACATGCAGTGCACGCTCGCCATGCTTTTGGAATGTATAGATAACGACTCCTGTTCGGCGATAGGAAAGCGCCGTGCAGCGAGCGAGTGAGTGGCAGGCGTCGTGTTTCTCGATAAGGGACCGTGGGGAGTGAACAATGGCGTCGGAGCAAGACAGCTGTCTACTCTACTTGCTCCCGTCCCCTCGCTTCCCACAGATGAAGCGAAAACTTGTCTCATTTCCCTTCCACACTTCTCTGTGATAACACTGGAAGCTCCATGGTACAGCGTTACAGAACTAACATTTCGTAATCTAGTTTACAAATCTTTCTACATTGGCCAGTAGGATGCAGCTCGAAACGTTGGTCGTGTTTTGCACACACTACAGTATATAGTTTGATATTTACTGTTGCATCTTGGAACTGATGTCGTATTTTGTTGTATTTGTAGATACAGTCGGAATCGTTAATTGCGACATCGCCTTTAACCACGTGTTGGATATAACGGCGGTCCCGTCTAAGTTCTACCGTGTGATTTAGCCGCCCCTTCCAGTGTAGTTTTATGCGACCCGCAACATTAATTCCCTCCTAAAAAAATCTGCCCTGCCGGTATGCTCAGACAACACAACCGGATATCTTAGTATTTTACGCCTCACCATGATAGGGCGCCGTAATATTAAACTCGTATTAAACACTGGAAGACATGCGTGTGCCTTCTAGATCATATGAACCTGACACGCCGGCGAGACACTAAATTGATATTGTGACCGCAGTAAACCTAATACTTGCTATAAGCTGTCCAGTGTTCCGAACGGAACGTAATGTAGTGGCGGATCGGGCTTGCGTGTCAGGTGGGAGGTTCGAGTCCGGGGCGAAGATTACACATTTTTGAAATATTTGTTTAATGCGTACAGCACGCAATGTAAATTCAATACTCGCTTTCATGCAAATTGTATGTGAATTAATCTGTTTGTAGCCCTAAGAAGGGCCGATTAGATAGCAGACCAGACACATACAGACCGACCAAGCTCGATAGCTGCAGTCGCTTTAGTGCGGCCAGTATCCAGTAATCGGGAGATAGTAGGTTCGAACCCCACTGTCAGCAGCCCTGAAAATGGTTTTCTGTGGTTTCTCATTTTTCACATCAGGCAAATGCTGGGGCTGTACCTTAATATTTTTTTTTGCTATTTGCTTTACGTCGCACTGACACAATTAGGTCTTATGGCGACGATGGGATAGGAAAGGCCTAGGACTTGGAAGGAAGCGGCCGTGGCCTTAATTATGGTACAGCCTCGGCATTTGCCTGGTGTGAAAATGGGAAACCACGGAAAACCATCATCAAGGCTGCCGACAGTGGGACTCGAACCCACTATCTCCCGATTACTGGATACTGGCCGCACTTAAGCGACTGCAGCTATCGATCTCGGTGTGTACCTTAATCAAGGCCACGGCCGTTTCCTTCCCATTCCTAGGTCTTTCCTATCCCATCGTCGCCATAAGACCTATCTGTGTCGGTGCGACGTAAAGCAAAATAGTAAAAAACATACAGACCGGAAATAATAGGAACACAATTGCCCTGAAAGTGTTTTATCGCAGCAAATGCTCGATGTCATGACCGTTTTGGTTTATACACATTCGGGCCCTGTGTCCAATAGACCGTCTTGCGCCTGAAGCATTCCAGGTGTAATTGCTCGGCAGGCGTCCGTGATGAGTTACCGGAGCTGGTCGGGGTTTTCCGGCGCTCGAGTGTAAACGACGTTCTTCAAATGTTCCCGCAAGAAGTAGTCTAACGGCGTTAAATCCGGTGATCTGGTGGGCCAAGAAACAGGGCCTCCTCGTCCTATCCATTTCCCTGGCAGTTTCCCGTTCATATGGTTACGAACGGGCAAAGTCGAACATGGTGGAACTCCATCCTGTTGCAACCACATCGCCAAACGATCGTGCAAGGGCACATCCTCCAGCAGCAGTGGATGTTCCTGACGCAGAAAGTGCAGGTAGCGTGGACCCGTCCAATGGCCCTCAAAGTAATAAGGTCCAACCAGGTGATCCCCCAAGTTTCCACACCAAACATTCACTCCCCATCGTACTTGATGCGCCGCCTGTCGCACCCAGTGAGAATTGTCCGGACTCCAATAGTGCATGTTGTGGCGATTGACGTTCCCATTATTGTGGAAGCGCGATTGTCCGAGAACAAGATACGCGATACGAATCTTGCATCATTGTCCAGCCTGCATAATAGCCACCGACAGAACTCCATTTCCCTCATCCTGCGCGATGACGAACAGTCCGCAGACCTAGTCATCCGTTTTATGAGGAACAGTGGTCTTTTTTCTCGTGTGTAATATTGTTCTTGTCTTAATGTATTTTTGTCGACTGCGCTTTTGTCCCATTGATTCTATTTTAGTTCGTGTTGCGTATTTTAATGTGTTATTTTAACTCGTAACATGAATTATATATCTGACTGACCAGGCAATGTCTTATTCCATTATCACCTCTATTTTCTATCCTTTTATGAAAAATAAGGCATTGCGAATTAGATCCACTGATTGTTTTAATCTCACAATCATTTTTTTTCATCACCATTTCTTTTAAACTCTAGTCAGTGGATGGCATTTTAATCTTTTAACTTTTAATTTTTTATTTATCATCTCATGTCATCCATCTCGTACCATTAGAGGCCGATGACCTTCGATGTTAGGCCCCTTTAAACAACAGGCATCATAATCATCAGAACTCCATTAGAGCTTCGAAATCACGCCCGTGGAGCTCTTGGTGTAGCTCAAGATGGTATGGGTTAAATTTATGTTCATGACGTATTCGCCAGTTGTGCAGTCGCCCTTGTACTGATGTATGGATTATTACGAGCTGCATCCAGAACGGCCACTTCTGTTTCATCCGATGTAACGGGCCTATCGTGGGCTAGTGGTTGGTTGGAAATCACGCCTATTGTCCTTAGGCGTCTTTCAACAGGGCGGAGAATGTCGTAGCAGCCGGGTGTCGCCTGTCAGGATATCTGTCCTGGTACAGACGTAGTGCCTCGTACGCGTTTTGTCTTGCTTCCCTATAAATGAGGAACATTTCATCGTATTCCTCTGTGGAAAACATGCGGAATGATAGCAGAGATTACAGTACATTAATGTCCTAACCAGCGGAGTATGTGCAGGGCACAAGATGAATAACAGTGTCATTCTACTGTTTGAATGTGGCAAGCATGCGCCTGTGTTTATGTATTCAACCATAATATCGATGCAAAAATATTTGAACGATTCAGGAACCGAAATGCCGCTGGCACATTCCGGCGATTGCTAGGCGAACGCCTGACCACATCCGCTACGCTACACTGCTGGGAACATGCTGGTAGTACGACGAGAACAGAGTACATACGCCATCCGGTTCGGTGTTTGAGACATTAATTACTGCACTGTTACCTAGTTTTATGCATTGATTCCCCTCTCCGTTACACCTGGTCACGAGGCACGACACATTAACATAGTTACATGGTAAAAGGACGTTGCAACAAGATTTCAAGGCGTCATGTTTTTGAACGGATTATATAACATTTCGCTAGGGGTCAGAATCGTGTGCAAAATGTGCTTACTGAACATTAGTACCATACAGTTCGCCTGCAGAGGAATAACACCCCTATAATCATGTGCACGTTAGTTGGGCTACAGCAGACGATATTGGAAGGGGCTGCTGAATCACACATGATGTGATATGATATGATATGATATGATATGATATGATATGATATGATATGATATGATATGATATGATATGATATGATATGATATGATATGAGATATGATATGATATGATATGATATGATATGATATGATATGATATGATATGATATGATATGATATGATTCCATGCCGGGCTGAGTGGCTCAGACGGTTGAGGTGCTGGCCTTCTGACCCCAGCTTTGCAGGTTCGATCCTGGCTCAGTCTGTTGGTATTTGAAAGTGCTCAAATACGTCAGCCTCGTGTTGGTAGATTTACTGGCACGTAAAAGAACTCCTGCGGACTAAATTCCTGGGTGATGGTGGTTATTATTATTATTATTATTATTATTATTATTATTATTATTATTATTATTATTATTATTATTATTATTATTATTATTATTATTATTATTATTATTAATGATATAGATTCGGGCTGAGAGGCTTAGGTGGTAGATCACTGGTTTTCCGAACCTGTGATGGACGGTTAGATCCACGTTCTTTCTGGCGGTATTTAAAGGTCCTCAAGAATGCTCCCCTCTTAGTTCGGGCACCTTGCTCTGCGTGCTGACTTTCTATTCAGAGGGCCCTGGTTTCGATTCCCGGCTGGGCTGGTATCCGAGTTCGTCTTAATACACTTCTCTTCATCAACATAAATACACCCCACTATTAACCACCACAAAAACACAAAAACAGATCCATCTCTCCACTTAGGTTTGGCGTCTGGTAGGGCATCAGGCCGGAAAATTTGGCCAAAGCAACATAAAGCGTCCAAAAAACGTGGGAAAAGAACGAGGAAAATGAAGGCTAAAAATAACATTGCCAACTTCTTATCAGTAGATTCACCTGCACGTGAATGCACTCCTGCGGAACAAAATTTCCGCCATCTCTGCGTCTCCGAAAGTCGTAAAAGAAGTTAGTGGGATATAAAACCTGCAACCTTATTAATTATTATTAATGACTTGGAACAAAGAGCCTGTAGACGAAAGAGAGTATATTCTAGTATAATTAAGTGTGACGAATGGTGGGATCTCGTAATCGTTAAGCATGACTAGCTGTAATTGAGCGAATTACTGTATGATTCTAAGATTTCATTCCAAATATTGTTTAAAGCTGCAGTTACTTGGTTCCAGAAAGGAAACTGACGTCGCATGGTGAACTCTGGACGCTATCAAACTAAACAGGAGAGTTAATATTCGAGTTTATTTCATTTCTAGCCTTCTTTCCTTGCCCCTCATTTTATTAACCTTGACTCTCTTCCATTTTGAGATGTGGTTGTTCTTATTACTCCCTAAAACTGATAACTGTGTAATTACGGCGTAATTTTTCTACTGTAACAGCGATCGGAATTTATTGGTCATTTGTAAAACCATTTGAGTTACAGAAAATAAGTTTTGAGAAAAAAAGAAAACTCTCTATAGTTAATGGATTTTATATCATCTATGTAAAATCCTCAAGTTATTCATTTTCAAACGAATGTGACGCATTTTTAATGGTAGTGTAGGAATACACGCATATCTTTAGTTAACCGTAAGTTAATGTCATAATTTGCATATTTTCCTATTAATGAGGAAAGAAACTCTTGCAAAGCACAGAATAATATTTACACATTACTTTCATTTTCAGATTGTACTTGTTCTTAATAATCTCCATCTCCGTACCATAAGAGTGAGTCGGATTCTGCAATAAGCTGTTACTAAAATCAACTTATTGATGTGGATTATACTGAAAGATTTTCCTTATGTTCTGCATCTTTTATTCATGAAAGGGAACCAGTGAGGTGTATGCTTTTTCTGCCCTTTCCAGAATATATAATAAATAAATGTCTCTAATACAATTGAGTATGAGCGCACCATGACATTGAGCTTTAGTACCACATGATTTCAGGACTAACGTGGTTTTGAAAAGAACTCAATACCTATCTTAATATTTTTAGAGAATGTCTAGTAAAGATCGGAAGCGTGTTGTTTTGACTACAAATTATAACTCTACGCTCAGCGCTTGTTGTAGCACTGGTAAATCATTTTCATGAAGATGGTGAACTAATGTGGCTTTACTAATAATCAATTTATTCTAATTTGTGTTGATTAAGATAGCCCCGTGACATAGACATGACAGGCAACTCCTCGAATAGATATGTTCGGCGGGTTGCAGTACACACCCAGGACTTGTCTTGGCCAGTTCGAAGTGCTCATTCATTTTTATTGTACAGTAGTATTTTGCTGGGAATGAGATAGATACTTTCTTTGTGGTATGTGGAGAATGAGGCTGTCCTTGGGATGATAATGTAGCATATCAGACCGGTTTAACAAGCTCTCATCATCAATGAAGAAAGCGTGTCCCATGATGAGGTATAAAACATCGAGTAAATGAAGTAAACGTTACCAAGGTCGAGATTTCGAGATTTGTTTGCCTCTGCAACTTGTAATTACAAGTGTATGCAATACAATCACTTTCCTATACTCACTTATATTGAACTGTTCTATTTTACCAATTAAATTTCAGATTTCTTTCGTGCATATTATTTTAAGTCTCACGAAGTTATCTCAGAAGATTCTGAATCAGGAATTATTATATTTCTGCGTAGTGGATAAGTGAAGATTTTTCCATTCCTGAATGAATTCAAATAATAATAATAATAATAATAATAATAATAATAATAATAATAATAATAATAATAATAATAATAATAATAATAATAATAATAATAATAATAATAATAATAATAATATATTAATATATATTGCATATATAATATATATAATAATATAATAATAATTTAATAAATAATATAATTATAATTTATTATTATTATCATCATCATCATCAAAGCCTCCGTGGCTCAGGCGGCAGCGCGCCGGCCTCTCACCGCGGGGTTCCGTGGTTCAAATTTCTGTCATTCCATGTGAGATTTGTGCTGGACAAAGCGGAGGCGGCACAGGTTTTTCTTCGGGTTCTGCAGTTTTCGCTATCATCTTCCATTCCAGCGACACACTCCAATATCATTTCATTTGTCAGTCATTAATCATTGCCTCAGAGGAGTACGACAGCCTTCGGCAGCTGGCACCATTCATATCCCCACCTCTACTTGAGGGCTTCATTCATCCCATTCCTAATCCGGTCGAATGACTGGAAACAGGCTGTGGATTTTCATTATTTCTTTCAATTGCTGTAATTTTAAGAGAATCCCGAGTGATAGGCATTTACCATGATCTTTAACTGTATAGATAATGTCCATTATTGAAAAGTCGAATTCGCTGTGTCCTGTACAGATTTCATGCACGGTGAATATCTGGCGTTTATTTATGGTGACCGAGTTCGATAGCTGCAGTCACTTAAGTGCGGCCAGTATCCAGTATTCGGGAGATAGTGGGTTCGTATCTCACTGTCGGCAGCGCTGAAGATGGTTTTTCGTGGTTTTCTATTTTCACACCAGACAAATGCTGGGGCTGTACCTTACTTAAGACCATGGTCGCTTCCATCCCACTCCTAGCCTTTCCTTGTTCCATCGTAAGACGCATCTGTGTCGGTGCGACGTAAAGCAGCTTGTAAAATATATATATTTATGGTGAATATCTTACGTCATCCTCCGCAAGAGGAGAACCGTCATAAATGCAGATATTTCGCTCTTCCAAAAGATGGTCTCAAATCAAGTTTAGGACATTACAACCTTATTTATTAGTACTGGATATTAAGAACATAAAAATGGCGCGTTCGATAGCATTTGGTAAATATAGCTCTGCTTTGATACCTCGTAATCTTGATGCTTGTAATGTCAGACGCCATGCCAGCTGTCTTGAATGCACGTTTCTTTTCTGTACCGAGTTGCTTGTCCGACCACATTCCTCGCGTCTGAGAAGTTAGAGATGACTCAGGATGTTTACATTGTCCAGGTGTGGTGCGTCATTTCTCGGCCAGGAAGACTAATGGCTATATATCAATGAGTCATGTGCTGGGGATTCAGGTTCCTGTCCTGCCAGGAAGTCTCTCTAATTTAAAAGTCTTGAGCGGTCATTCCGTCGTAGGAAATCTCTTGCCCACAATAGAAGGGACTCCTGTCTTGTCTAATAAAAATGACACATTCTTACCTGTAATTTAGTAGCTGTTACCATATTATATCACCTATCTTTGTAACCAAGACGATGACTGCCAATCTAAAGCGTTCGAGATCTAAGGTTCAGATCCCAACAGTGATCGTATTTTTCCCATTAAACTAAAGATAACTAAACCCATAGGCCAGGTTAAATGACAGACTATCAGAATGCTAGCTTTCTGAATTCAAGTTGACAGGTTCGATACAGACTCAGTTCAGTGCTATTTGAATGTGCTCATATACGTCTGCCTCCAGGAAGCTGAATTTTCCCGCCTTCCAGCCCAGGATTAAAATCCTTGGACGAGTCGAGACTCGAACCCAAAACCTCTGCTGGGTAAGGGGTAGAGACGCTGCCCCTATAGCACCGGACTGGTATGTTCCACAATAATTTCTGGTACCTTATTTAAAGCCCCGAAGCTCTTGTTCCCATCCTTAGCCCTAATATAACCAGTCAAGCTCTTGTTCCCATCCTTAGCCTTAATATAACCAGTCACACATATCACTACTGGTCTCACAATTATTCCGATTATCCTCCTTTTACTCATTCGGGCTGAATGGCTCTGACAGTAGAGTGCTGGCTTTCTGAGCCCAAGTTGACAGGTTCGAACCCGACTCATTCCGGTGTTTTCAAGGAGCTCAAATTCGCCAGCCTTTTGCCGTTAGATTTACTGTCAAGTAAAGCACTCGGTCAGGGGCTCGCGGCTGTGAGCTTGCATCCGGGAGATAGTGGGTTCGAATCCCACCGTCGGCAGCCCTGAAGATAGTTTTCCGTGGTTTCCCATTTCCACACCAGGCAAATGCTGGGGCTGTACCTTAATCAAGGCCACGGCCGCTTTCCTTCCAACTCCTAGGCCTTTCCTATCCCGTCGTCGCCATAAGACCTATCTGTGTCGGTGCGACGTAAAGCAACTAGCAAAAAAAAAGTAAAGCCCTCCTGCGGGACAAAATTCTGGCACTGGGGCGTCACAAAATAGTTGTCAGTAGGACGTAAAACCAAACACAGTATAACTCTCCACATGCAGTCTATAATACGTCTGCAAGTATATTACGACAAGAAACGTTTGTACTGACCTGCTTCGGATAATAATAAGAAGAAGAAGAAGAAGGAGAAGAAGAAGAAATAGAAACTAAAATTAAAAATTCTCAAAGGAAATTGGTTTGAAGATCGTACATACAATTTTGGATAATTTTCTATGAGAAATGTAAAGGCAGAAACATCGCGGAGGAAGTGCTTTATTTTATTTTTCAGTAAAACCGTACAGGTGATGATGGTGTATATTGTGCAGATAATCCCTTTGCACAGGCCATTTCGAGTGGGCAGCCCCCGTGCTTGGCCCAGCGCTCTCCCGGGCTCTTAGTGTTGAGAGGGAGACCCGAAGAAGAGTGGGAAAGAGATGAAGGGGAGTGAGACGAATAGATGGCACATTTTATGAGACACAGAAAGAATTCGAGAATTATAAAATCAGCCTTTAAAATGTAATACATCAAAATAAAACTTTCCTTTTTTCTGCATCTGGGACAACATTAGACATTTCTTTGATTTCACCAACTACGTAAAGTGTGTGTTGTCAAGTAAAACGCAACGTCGGACAAACGTGACCTAGTTTTACTCTCATTCAGGTTCATGATTTTGTATGTTCGCAGAGGTATGTACAGGAAAACATAGTTTCTAATTTGCGTATCAATGAGTGGATTTTTATTCCATTTTTTTTTATAATTTGCAAGGAGGCCGCCTGGTATTTTGTAATATCTGCATTCCAGAATTGTGTTACATTGTAGTCCTATCAGTTGTTTTGGAAATATGACTGGAGCCTGCTCAAAATTAACAGAAAAGGGAGACATAAAATATGTAATTCAGGCGACATTTCTTCGGCATTTCTAAACCATTGTTTAACGACTTCATTGTTACTATGAGAACTACAGTCGGACAAGTCATGTGGTTTTAAAGATGGGAATTCTTCAAAATCTTTCTCCTATAATTGCTTTTAGATCAGTGGAAGTTTTCATCATCCAGGAAGTTGTTTTTCGACAAGGTCTGCTTCGGCCTTTTGTCTTGCCGTGCACCACTAGTTGTAAGATCGTGTACTTATGGTTTTGGATCAGTGTCCGGAATATGATGGAATATAGAACTTCAGTTTTCTTTTCTGGTACATCAACACCTCGGAATGTCTCAATCTTTCCGTCTGCGCGAGATTCGTAACATTCGCAGTTAGATCTGCATTTCGAAGATTTCCAGTCTTTTGTACAGGGTCTGGGTCAGTTAATTCCTCAAATCTGGTTTCCCAGTATGAGAAACACGCTGGTTATTACCATGCGAAGTCTCAGATCCAAAACGGTTACTTAGGAGTTTCTTCATTTTGATGAAGGTGTGTAAGTGCGGCCAGTAGCCAGTAATCGGGAGATAGTGGGTTCGAGCCCCACTGTCGGCAGCCCTGAAGATGGTTTTCCGTGGTTTCCCATTTTCACACCAGCCGGGGCTGTACCTTAATTAAGGCCACGGCCGCTTCCTCCCACTTCCTAGGCCTTTCCTATCCCACTGTTGCCATAAGACCTTTCTGTGTCGGTGCGACGTAAAACAAATAGAAGGTGCTTCGTGTCTGCTCGATTCTTATCTTCATCTCTTGACTGTACTCCCGCTCTTCATTCAAGCAACATCCAAGGTATTTATAATGGGCCTACATATAGAGGAAATAAGTGGATATTTGCGAAAATTGGAGTTACCTTCCTGTTGCAATAGTACTCACCGAACATTTCTAAGGCACCCACTGTTTATGTTAGCAGCGCACACAGTTCCTGTTTCCTTCTCCCCTATTCGCGGTATATTATTCTGTTTCGTTCCGCTTGGAATAACTCGGGAATGTAAGAAATCAGTGAACCGTTGAGGTAATCCAGCAGCAGGCTTCTCGGAGCGATCTTTCTCGGGTATGCTTATTGCTTGCCTGAATCTTGTAGGGAGATGGAGTATTCATTTTTATTCTGGTTTGAAGCTCGTCATCTCTCGAAGTTGTTACATAGCAGCAGTACAACAATCCCCCTTGCCACTGTAGACTGTGGGAGGTGCACATTAGTAATGAAACTCGTGGCTGCTCTGTGTCATCGCAAAATGTGACTTCAGCAGGCATGGCTCAAAAATTGAGGGTAACAAGCATAGCAAGTTATCTCCGAGCCTGTCGTAATTCTTGTCCTTCTGTGGCTAGATGCATCTGTAAATTATCCCTTCTCTACCTCCTTTCTTTATGCCTTACCGGATGCTATCGAGGCTCAAATGCGCTCTTTAGTTTGCTAGAAATGATCGGTACATTCATAATTGTAAATCGTAATCACAGTTATTCACTTTGTCATTAAATCGTACAACTGCGATCTCTTAATACTAGTAAATGATAGCAAACCTCCACATTGCCCGCTCTCTTGTCCCTGGCCTATCTTCTTCTTCTTCTTCTTCTTCCATTTTCTCGATTCTTCTTCTCTTTTTTCCTTCCCCCTTTCTTCTTTCTTTGTTCCCCTCATATATTTTATCTTATCCTTCCACTTCTTAACCTCCTTGTCATTCCTTCCGTCTTGCTCTTCTGCTTCCATCATCTGTTTTAAAAATACTATTTCTCGTCCTACTCTTGTATTTTGCTCCTTTCCTTCTGCTATTCGCCCTCTTCCTACCTGCACATTGTCCACTTCCTTGACCTCAGCTTCTTTTGCCTTCCACTTTCGTGTTTTCTCGATCTGGTTCTCTCTTTCCTTCATTTTATTATTTTCTTTATTTATGTTTCTTTCCCTCGTCCTTTTTTTCTTTTCCTTCCACTTTTTCTTAACCTTCTCGCCATTCCATTCGTCTTCATCTTCCCGTCTTGCTCTTCAGCTTTTTAAAAACCTTAAGCTCTTCCTTCTCCTTTTCTCCTCCTACCCTTCTGTTTTATCCTGCTTCTTATAATATTTGTCCTCTTTTGCTTCTCCTGTGCTTCTGTTACTCCCCTTTCCTTTTCCTCTCCTTATAGTATCATTCATCCTATTTCTCTGTACCTCTCCTCCTCATTCTCCTTCACATTAGATATTTTGTTTTTGTTGCATTTCATGGACCAAAGGTATCGTGCTCAGCAGCCTGTTAATCCTATTCAGAATGGTTTTCCGTGGTTTCCCATTTTCACACCAGGCAAATGCTGGGGCTGTACCTTAATTAAGGCCACGGCCGCTTCCTTCCAACTCCTAGGCCTTTCCTATCCCATCGTCGCCATAAGACCTATCTGTGTCGGTGCGACGTAAAGCCCCTAGCAAAAAAAAAATCCTATACAGACGTGTATTCTGTCTGTATCTGTGATATTGTTCTGGTGTGCACAGAAGCGTACCTGATGCCAGATTTCCTGACAACTGATTGATTCGCATCCGATATTGGCAGGTCAACAAACTCCTCTATACGATTGTATTCGGACCGGGCTGAGGAGCTTAGACGGAAAAGGGGCCCCAAGTTGGGGGATTAGATCCTGGTTTAGTCCGGTGGTATTTTAAGGTACTCTAATACGCAGTCCCTTGTTGGTACGTTTACCGGCATATCAAATAACTCCTACCGGACAAAATTCTGGCATCTTGGTGTCTCTGAAAACAGTAAATGTAATTAGTGGCACATAAAACCAGCAATATTGTGTTCGGTGGGACGTCACGATGGCTTTATCTCAAGTTTCCAGCAGTTTTAGAGTCTTCCTTCGCAGCCTCTGCATCATCGCTCTTCTGTGGCAAACAGAAAGGAGTACATAACACAAACTGAGGACGTATGAGGATGAATTGTTAATCTCCTTTAGCAGTCTGTCTTGCGCAGTCCTGCTGCTGCTCGGGCTGATAATCTTGTTGTTTTGCCCCATAAAATAGTAATCCTCGCCACATCTATTGAAGTCTGTTCTCATATTCATCCTGAAAAACCTGACCTTCCTTCCTACCACAGACCTGACAGATGACTGGACCAAACGAACTCGGGTCAAGACCAATATACCCAGTGTTTTGACAGCAGGAAAGGCTGACTTACTTTTATTTGACTGAAATTTACATGAGTAACTACTGTGCTTTCACACTGTACCTATCCATATATTGATGCGCAGCGAGTCCATTCTCTCTTTCCTAGTCACTTCTTATCCTCTTCTGACTTCGATGCTACATTTGATGTTGCATAGCCACTCACTAGTCCTCGTGAGTTGGTGTGAACTTGAAAAATGAGGCAGAGGCGAGACATTCCGTATCCATGCAATGCCGCAAATCTTGTTGATGGCTATTATAAGGGCCTGAATTTTGATAACATTTCACATTTTAAATGATGCATCACGGACATTGCTAACTTATGTGATCACAGCCTCCAGATATTAGAAATAAATTGTCATTTTAGTCATTCTTTGTTAATTTTCCTTTTAGGCCATGTTTTTTTTTTAAATTGCGTCATTATTTTTCCATTCTCACCATGTTAATCGTTTCTTGATTTTTATACATCTTTCTTTGTTCTACGTTATTTACTCATTTTTATGCATTTACGTTGAGTAAACAATATACAAGGAACAATTAAATAAAAGCAGGTCACCTGCCAAAAAGTATAGTGGGTCATTTCTTATCTCAAACGTAATCACCAGAATTATTAAGACATTTATCCCACTGGGTCATGAGATTGTCTATCCCTTTCTTGAAAAAGCTGGCGCGCAGTCTGCAGAATCACATCTCTGTACCCAGCCACACCAGGCAAATCTGTGCCTTAATTAAGGCACTCTCCACCGAAGGCTATGCCGTTGTACTGAAACCTCAAAAACCTATGGTAGCGGCATAATGAAACGAATTAGGCATGATTAGGACTGCAATAGTTTGCAATTGCTTCACTGAGCTAGAAAATGCTATTTTGGTCCGATTGACTCTATGAGAAATACCCTTCACAGCATTCAGGTGCACTAGTCGGACTCCAAATGTCATTAGCAGCTTTCATACTGAACAGCCATAAACGAGAACACATTTCTAGATTTTGTGAAGAAGATAATATGTTTTTATTTGTAATTTAGAAATATCTTACTATATTTTGTCATTTAGTCATAGTTGATCAAACTTATTGTTGGTCGTATTAAATTGTTTTAGCCGTACATCAAGTAGTATTCACATGTGTTGTGCCGATAATGACTAGTGATTTTGTTTGTATTTCTTTATTTTGGATTCTCTTTCCTTGGAAATATTTTATGGTTAAATGAAACTTGAAGGTAACTGGTTTCGCAAGGAGTAAATTGTCAAAATAGGAAAAACAAGAGAATGTTAGGAATATGGCTAGTTTGATGCTGGTCGGTCTCGCCTACCTCCCCTTTCACCCCTACCAGATATTCCTTGTAAAGCGGTTCTAACCCCATTGTTGTGAGGTAGTAATTCTAAGCAGTTAACTTAGTTAACATAACTCCGAAAGCATTAGTTGTGCAGAACACAGCCGTTAGACTTTTTGTCCCCTCAGAATCCTTCGTTATCTCCACAGTGGTAAATTTACTTAAATATATTTAATTGTTTCCGCGGGAAAAATTAATCTATTTTCTAATTTTTATAGGGTGAGTTTGTATGCTGTGTCAATACGAGTTAATATTGGCCTTTTTTAGAATTATGAAAAAATAGTTTATTCTAACCCATTTTTTGACAATATTTAATTTCGTTTGCGTTTTATTTCCAGGTTTTTGTTATATTTTTAAAAGGGCGTAAGCGCATACATATTTCGAGAGTTTTCGGTCATAGAAATGGTATCTTACTTATTCAGTTGAGCTCTTAATTCAGTCAGTTTTCCTCGAGGTTCGGGATGAAAGTTTCATTCAGCCAGAGTCACTGCTTGTGAGTTACTTAAATACTCCTCCCGGGGGTTGACGGCCCGGTCTGACCTACTGGCCGAGTGAGGCAGGTCAGGTCAGGTCGCCTCGGCGCGGCGGTTGCTATAGAAACTGGCGAGACGCTATCGATCGCGTGCTGCACCAACAGGTGGCGGGCTGTAGCGATTATATCGGCTAATTGCGTCCTGCGGTCTTCATTCTGTATCTGCCTGATCATAATTGAATCAGTCAGTAGGAGGCATCAGTAATTTGTGGCATAGAGGTGTCAGTTGCATTTTCTGAGACGTCATTCTCCGTACCTATTGATATCAGATACACTTGGCTACACTATAAGTCGTGCGTTAATTCATGCTCTGAGAGCTAGGCCTCTTCGCTGCAGCCTCCAAGTTCTGTAACGAGCAGTTCTTTTTAGTTCTGTATGAGAACTGCAGGTCTTCCCGGTAGATAAGACTCATAGAAATCCCATCCACTAACTTTTCCTTCAAACATGTTGTAAAGGAAATCACTATGTCTGCAGATGTGTCCCACAGTTTCGTATTTTCCGTGTTTCGCTTCGGGCACTGCTATCCTGTTATTTGAACATTATCCGGTGCCTTCGGATAAAAACTGATTCTCTTATTACCCGGGTAATCGTTCGTTACAATTTTGCAATCTATAATCTTATAACGAGAAGGATGAATAAAGACCAATTATTTTGAAATATTCGTACTGATACTAAAAGTAAAACAATACACTTGTTGTTCTAAAATAAATTACATTTTATGTAATGGCCGTGATATAAATTATATATGAATATTGATGAAAAAGTTTACTTATCAAAAATACAAGTGTCTACAGTACATCTACGAATTTCGAAAAGAGGGATATTTTAGGGGAATCCTATCCGTGCCTTGCCTCCTCCCTACTAAATGAGTTGGGATAGTTGTAATTTATTTATTTATTTATTTATTTATTTATTTATTTATTTATTTATTTATTTATTTATTTATTTATTTATTTATTTATTTATTTATTTATTTATTTATTGTTAGTAATTTAACGTCTCACTAACACATCGAAGGTTTTTCGTCGACACAAGGGTGGAATTGGGAAGGTACTGTCTGTGTCCTTAATTAAGGTACAGCCCCAGCATTTCGTGGTGTGAAAGTGGGACACCACAGAAAACCATATTCAGGGGATGCCGACAGTGGGATTCGAACCCAACATCTCCCGAATGCAAGCTCTCAGCTACGCGCCCTTAACCGCGCGGCCAGAGCTGAGTTCAAGAGGAAATAAAATAATGAAATGGCATGAGACGTGGCACAGAAAATTATAGGATGGGTCACGTCCCAATTTCTAAACAGGCTGTAAACAAACAAAATTAATGTTACAACAAAAATATGCATTTATTTTAAATAATAATAATAATAATAATAATAATAATAATAATAATAATAATAATAATAATAATAATAATAGACCCGATATAAAACGTAAATTAATGTTCTTGGGAAACAAAGAGCTACGTTGAGGGAGGGACAGATGGTGGAGTAGAGAAGTGATCCCAAAGGGATAGGAGAATCAAATGCATCACTGGGAATACATATAAGCACTGTTACGACGTGTAGCGGGCTACCAGGTTTGCGGATCCGTACCCGATGTAAGGGCAACTACTGTGTCGGGATACTCTATGCCATCAGCCCTAGTGTCGATATTGTGGATTATATTTCTTTTCTTCATCAACTTCCTTGAGGATCTGGTCGTTACTTCTCATGCATGTCCACCTTGTTCGGGTCGCTCTTCTCCACATTCATATATCTGCTGCTTCCAAACTGCCTGCAGGTTTTTCCAGCATCCACTTTGTACATCCATAACGTAAGTACACGCCAAAGCTCTTCTCATATGCCTCACTTGGTCGATATTTGTTATTTACTCTCGAAGGCTTTTTTAGCCATATTTGTACGTAAAACAAATTAATACTGTCACTTGTTTTGAGGCTGTATTGGACTTGATACCGACTGTTATTCGTAAGGTTCAAAATAACGAGGTCAGTGTCCCTCGTTAACAGTGATAAGTCCTATTGAATGCCAGCGATAGAAAGGAAACAGTCATGAAAAGCACGGAACTGGAAGACTAATAATAATAATGTTACTGGTTGTTCGTATCAATAATAATAATAATAATAATAATAATAATAATAATAATAATAATAATAATAATGTTATTGGCTTTACGTCCCACTAACTACGTTTACGGTTTTTGAGGACGCCGAGGTGCCCGAATTTAGTCCCGCAGGTGTTCTTTTTACGTGCCAGTAAATTTACCGACACAAGGCTGATGTGTTTAAGCACTTTCAAATACGACCGGACTGAGCCAGGATGGAACCTGCCAAGTTGGGGTCAGAAGGCCAGCGCCTCAATCGTCTGAGTCACTCAGCCCGGCGTATCACTAACTACTCTTGTGTTTTTCGGAGACGCCGAGGTGGTGAAAGTTTATCCTGCAGGAATTCTTTGCAACGTCCTGGTAAATCTACTGACACGAGGCTGGTGTAGTTGAGAGCACCTTCAGATACCGCCGAACAGAGCCGGAATCGAACCCACCAACTTGGGCTCAGAAGACCAGCGTTCTATCGTCTGAGCCATTCAGTCCGGCTGATTGGAAGACTGTGTGAACCTTGCAAACCCAGTGCTGATGCGTTCGGAAGAGAACAGGAATTTATCGACGGAGGCCAAACAGAAAAAAATAACAGAAGCAGCTTGATACAAGTGAAAGTAATGCCGGGCTCAGCTGGGCCATGTGATTTTCACACACGTCTCGCAGCTGCTACTACTACTAAAATGTTTTCATTCCTCCCCTGAAGGGGGAGGCGGGCCTCTTAGACGGTGACGCCGTCTCTCAGCCGGGAGATTTGTTACGGTGGAGGAAATGCTCGGTGGAGGTGAGGGGGTTGGCGGCCGTGGCCTATACTAGGAACTGTCCCGGCATTCGCCTTAGTGCAGGAGAATGGAAAACCATTCTCAGGACAGCCGACGGTTGGGGCCAGCCGTGAGGTCCAACCTTGTCCCGTCCCCCGAATGCACGGCTACCCCTCCTCTGCTCGGTTGACCGGTCAGAGTGCAGGGCTGTTTCACCACGGTCCAGTCGTGGCCACCTGAGGGCCGAGACCCACTCCACCCCGTCTCGCAAGATATGAGACTTCGAGAAGGCGCACGTGACGTCTTCTGCATGCGAGTGATATCGTGTATTTTGTGTAAATATTGTGACTGTTACTGATATTCGGACACCGAACGTGAAACTAGAAATAAATACTGTACTGTAAATAAACTATTAATAATAGCCACATCAAACTTGGCAATGTTTTATTTTTCTTTATTATGGCTGCAGCACTGGTCGCTATAATCAAACGTGCGTGTTGCTGCTCGATTTAACGAATAGCTAATCTCCTTCACGAGGAAGCTAAGGCAAATACTGTATTTACACTTGCCGTACTGTGCAGATATTGTACATCGGCCCAATCTGAAGCCCCCACCTCTCTCCTTGGAGATTCATGTCATTAGTATTCGAACTAGCGGCCAACAGATGGCAGGCGAAGCTGCCAGGTTTCTAGTCGGCAGGGCGCGCGCGCCCAGCGGTTATCCCGCGATTGGTGCGCCATCGTAGTTGGCACCAATCCCTGTTGTTTGTTGCAACACTTAGAAAGTAGCAGCAATTTGTAATTCCCCCTGATTTTGCTTACACATGAGAATTTATTGAAGATATTTGCTATTCTTCAAGATACCAACATACAACTTTGAAATGAACAATAATGCCCGAACAACTCTCAATCTGGATCAGTGGTAAGAGTGTTGGCCTCCGATTCCCAAGATCGTGTTTCAAACCCGGCAGAGGTGGTCGAATTTTTGAAGGACGAGAAAACGTTCATTCGGCACTCCATGTCGTACGATGTCGGCAAGTAGAAGATCTCTGGTGACACATTTGGTCTTTACCCTACCAAATTAATTAAAACTCGCCCTACAGATATCTGTTTCTCTGCCGTCTGGTAGAGAGAAATGGAACTTCGAAATTGGCACGCAAGCAGCCTAGATGGCGTCAAACCAATTAGTTAGAACTCAGGAGTAGGTTGCCATTAGACTTCCGGTTTCTCTAGCATCTGTTAGATTAAAATGAAAAGTCAAAATTGATATGCAAGTAGCCTAGATAGCATTAGATCAGAATACCTGCACACGGTAGTTGAGACCATAGATTATTATTATTATTATTATTATTATTATTATTATTATTATTATTATTATTATTATTATTATTATTATTATTATCATCCCTGTATGTCGCATTCTGTACTAGTTCTTGTCTCCTCTCTGACCCGTTGTCGTTGATTAATGTACAAATCACCATTCATAAATTGCTGAGCGCTGATGACACTAATTCAAAACATTTTTCATCTCTGTGCTGTCACATTACTTCTCATTGCCCCTCCCTACCTAACACACACACATGGTATTGGCTGGAGCGGTAATTAAGGTGTAATTGAAATAAAAGTTCACTGGCTGTCAACCTCACCGCGCTTCAGTATGGCGTTTATAGAATTTCCATTTAGAATACTAACGTATGTGCTGCTGCTGCTGCTAATTACCAGATGTCATTTGAAAACTCTTAACCAGATCCAGGAAGAGAAGTTGCCGGTATGACCGCCTCTACATTCTAGGTGTAATACCTTTTTTCTTTCTGTACTAGTCTCCCCTGTTGTGTATCTTATCCGGAGGTCTCGGGTTCGATTCCCAACCAATCAGATATTTTAATTGTGAACTGAGCGCTGGAACGGCCTTCACCTAGCTTCGCGAGATAACAAGAGAAGCTGTCTTCTAAAAGTCTCCATCATTTCCCAGTAAGTAAATGTTACAGCAGTTTGACGGAACATGGATAAGAGGTAAGGCAACATGGATGAAATATATTCCTATGTTTCATCAAGTAGTCGTCCGACTCGTTGGTTGAATCGTCAGCGTACTGGCCTTCGGTTCAGAGGGTCCCGGGTTCGATTCCCGGCCGGGTCGGGGATTTTAACCTTAATTGGTTAATCCCAATGGCCCGGGGGCTGGGTGTTCGTGCTGTCCCCAACATCCCTGCAACTCACACACCACACATAACACTATCCTCCACCACAATAACACGCAGTTACCTACAAATGGCAGATGCCGCCCACCCTCATTGGAGGGTCTGCCTTACAAGGGCTGCACTCGGCTAGAAATAGCCACACGAAATTATTATTATTATTAAGTAGTTTCATTGTAATTCAGTCGCTGTCCAGCAGATGTCTCCAAAGACAGTCAGCTCAACGCCGGAGAGCTGAGTGTGTCCATCTTCCTAGCGGAATAGTTAACACACTGGTCTTAAAGCTGTGTTTACACTAAGCGCGATTTCCTTGCGAAATAATTTCGCGAGGGAATTGAGCCTAGTGTAGACGCTCCCTTACTTCTGAGTAATTTCGGAGTGAGGGGCCTCGCTGCGAGCCGGAGCTCAGTCGGTTTCTGTCTGCTCATCAAACGGTTTCGCTCATCAAATTTCGCTCAGTGTAAACGTGCTCCCCATAGTTGCGCGAGGGATAAATCAAGAACAGTGCTTGCAGCTCATCGAGCTCTAAAAAAAATAGAGTATGTGGAATCCGAAAAATAAAAACTATTCAATCGCAATAAAAGAGAAGATACGTGGAAGGAAATTAGTTCTCAACTAAACTTTCCTATTTCTATACTGAAAGGGAATATGAAAGCGCTACTGGATCAGGTAAGCAATTACTATTGGATTATAATGCAAAAGTGTGTCATTTCATTACTTTTTTTTTAACCAACCGGTACCTATTTTGAAGCATTCTTGGGTCATTGTGAAGAATTACACTGACCGGCACGAAAAACGCAACACTTCAAGTTCTTACAAAAACTGATTTTCTTCTTCCCTTTCTTGATCAAAAATGACATTGATATGATGGAAAACGCGGCTGCAGTGGCTGGAGGGACAAAACAAGTTTCCATGTGGGCTGCAAAACCCGAACTGAAGCTTTCAGGCTTGTCGAAGGCGGCTCGCCCCACTCGCGCTATTTTTCGCTCAGAATTGCGCTCTGTTTTGGGAAGTGCGAAATTTCACTCGAAGCGAGTACGTTTCGCTCGAGCAACTTTCACGAGGGAGTTTCGCTAGTGTAAACGCGGCTTAAGAACTACGGATTACGAAACGACTAGGTTATATTTTACGTGGCAAGTATTCGTAGACTCGAGGGACAAGTGGGTTCCAATCTTAGAATGAACCAATCTATAAAGAATGTTAGAGGAAGGGACTGGTGTGATATCTTCTCCAGAAAACTTTTAAGAAATACAGTACATGGCAATCGAATCTAGTTGTGATCATCTCAAACTCAGCTAAACTCAACTTTATCGAAATCACATAGGATGAATTATTTCTTTCTTTCTTTCTTTTTTTCTTTCTTTCTTTCTTTCTTTCTTTCTTTCTTTCTTTCTTTCTTTCTTTCTTTCTTGTAAGCATCAGTTGGCGATCACTGGGTCTCTAGCTGAGTGGGGTATTGACTTCAGCCACACTCCTCACTCATCTTTCCTAGCCTTCAACTCCTGTAGAGTTACGGTTATCATTACCAGCTGTCGACCTCGGAGGCCCGGGTTCTATTCCCGGTACTGCCAGAGGTTTAAACCAGGCAGGAGAGCTGGTATGTGTTTTTTTTTTTTAAGATACATTCAGCTCACCACCTTGGGAGTGTGCCAGAAAAGAGCTACAACACCTCGAGGAAGGTGAGAATACGAGTTTACTTACTTATCTTTCGTAACTGACCTACGCTGATAGTCTCCAAGATGAGAACCTCTAGACGTTCCCCTTTTAGTCACTTCTTACGACAGGCAGGGCATTCCATGGATGAATTCCCCCAATTCCACCTCCACCAGCAAGGGGTGCATCTTACTGATACTACAGAATACTTCATGTGTTAACCATATGATCTATGCAAATGTAGTAGGTGGACGTAGAGAAGCAAGCTCCAATTTTTAGATACTTTGTAGATTAGTTCGATGTTGCCAAAGTAGGGCAGGGGGGTCATTGCCACACAGCTCGGTGCCGCCCGTTTAGCTGGCGCTAGTACTGCGAGATTAACAAATGCGGCTACCGTGTAATGAGTAATGCTGGCTTATAATTGATCTTCAACTTAATGCCCTTCAGACCTTCCGGGACCTTCTAGCTTATTGCATTTAACCCTCCATACCATTAAATTACAAGATCTTGAATTCCTCAGTCCGTTTGGTAAACCTTATTACGATACATCACCGACCAGGGCAGCTCAGCCCATGGAAATGCTAACCAGCATAACCTGGGAGAAAGATACAGGGCAATCCGTGAAAACCTTCACCATTTTAATGACCTATAACTTTAGAATCAATCATATAAAATGTGTACAATCTGTTCTGAATTACATAGTAACTGTGGGAGATTCTTCAGAGTAAATGTTGAAAATGTCACTCTATCCCACATAAGAAGTCCAGAGAGGACAGGTCATGCGATCTTTGGTGCTACATAATTTTTGGAATTGGGCGATCTCTGAAGAACCTGCCTAAAGTTTTATGGAGTCGTTAGACGTATGGCATATTGAACCCCCATCTTGCTGGAAATCGTCTTCTGCCAATTCGATGTCGTCCAGTTGTTCCAATACATTTTCACAATAAAAACACGCTGATTGAAGAGAGTACTGCATGTTCGCGTTATGACTGCTAAAACCTCAGATGCGGCCGATGGCCTAGATGTTAGGCCCCTTTAAACAGCAATCATCATCATCATCATCATCATCATCATCATCATCATCATCATCATCATCATCATCATCAAAACCAGAGATCCGGTCTAATTATTAATAGTCATAAATAGTTGTAATAGCCAACAATGGATGGTAGGAGAACCGGTAGGCCCTATTGATTATCCCAGAGCCACTGAGATCTTTGAACTCAGTTTCAAGTTTACACTAACTTACGAGGGAAATTATAACTTGTTAAAATTGCAAAGGTTTATATTGTATTTGTTTCGTTCCCCCGAAACAATATAATAATAATAATAATAATAATAATAATAATAATAATAATAATAATAATAATAATAATAATAATAAACGGTTTAGAAATTTCCGTAAAAAATCTTCAACTAATATCCTTCTGACAAAATAATTTGCTGTGATCACCACATTTTCGCATATCTGGTTATTTCTGGACAATGTGTATCTTTATTTACAGCTGAGGAGCAATTCAGAACCATGATAACATTGGTGAAGATATTCATAGACGTGGAATATTCTTCACATTTACGTGCTTATTTTTTCTTCAGATAATCAGGTTAATACTTCGTCTTATAACGAACAACGGGCTGCGCGGTTCGGATCACGTAGCCGCGAACTTGGATTCGGGAGATGATGGGTTCGAACTCCACCGTCTGCAGCCCAGAATATGGTTTTCCGTAGTTTCCTATTTTTACATCAGGCAAATACTGAGGCTGTACCTTAATTAAGACCACAGCCGCTACCTTCCCAATCTTGACCATTTCCCAACCTTACGCCACAGAAAATCTTCCATGTGTTAAGGCGATGTTGAACCACTAGCAAAACAAGAGCAGAAAACCAACCTCGTCTTATATCAACACCACTGAAGTAAAGTCTATTCCCGGCCCTTTAGCTGAATGCTTAGTGTCGAGGCCTGCGGTTAATAGGGGTCTATTTCAATTCTCGGCAATCTGCGATTTTAATCGCGTCTGACTCCGAGACTAATTTTTGTTTTTGTCCCAACATACGCCTCTTCATCCACATACAACACTCAACACTACTAACCACAATAGAAACACGTAATAGTAAATATATCCCTCCACGTAGAGTTGCCATTAGGAAGGGCATCCGGCCGTAAAACAGGATCAAGTGCGCATGTGCTACACAGTTCGCACTCGCGACCCCACCACGGCGGAAGAAGATACTGTCCTTGGTTAGCAAGGTTGCCATGATGCGTTCGAAATTTTGTGCATTTACGGAGTGTATCACATTAAAAGGTCGATTAAATATGAATCTCCACCGTATCAACACTAATATGAAATGTATTACCATTTCAATACACCGAACATCTTTCAAGAACCAAAGTTCTCTTCTTCAGCTGTTTAAACTACCATTATAATTATCAGAACTTTTATAATACGTATAATAGTGCTCCGGCATAGCAAATACGGCCAGTTTAATTTAATTAACGCGCACAGGAGTAACAAAGTAACCTCATTTATCGAGAAAAAATGTTCTCCGCCAATCCGATTGCACCATCGTTCTTAAAATAACACGAAGAGCATCACTGGTTTCTTTGTTTGTCGACATACTTATGATACACCCTGTATTCGTTAACAGGAACGTTCTCGAAGATGGCATTGTGTTTGTTCCTGCAAGAATCGATATCAAAACTACTGGAATGAAGTAAATCATTAAAAAGCTGGCCACGTCTTCATTCCAGTCCTCATTATTTTTTCAGCAATCTGCAGCAGGACAATACTATGCTGCCAGTCCTCGCCAGGCGTTCCTAAAGCATCGAAATTATTGCAGCATTTTCAGCGACTTGTACAGAGAACTTTCTCTTCGTAAAACAGACATAATTCGTGAACATGAGAGCAACTACTGTATGTTAAAGGGTAAAGAAACGGTTACTAATTAATGGAAGGGTGGTTCCTGATACGTCTGTCGCCGGGTTGAGTGGCTCAGACGGTTGAGGCGCTGGCAGGTTCGATCCTGGCTCAGTCCGGTGGTATTTGAAGGTGCTCAGATAAGTCAGCCTCGTGTCGGTAGATTTACGGGCACGTAAAAGAACTCCTGCGGGACTAAATTCCGGCACCTCGGCGTCTCCGAAAACCGTAAAAGAGTAGTTGGTGGGACGTGAAACAAATAATATTAATTATTATTGATACGTCTGTCGGCGTCTCATATCTAGTATTCACTTGGAACAGGCCTTTCATGAACGGACGACTGCCAATAATAAATGCAAATCTTAAGGCGTTTGTATTTTATTTAAAAAAAATGTAGGCCTACTTTGTTTTGCCTCGTGAGACAAACTGTGTTCTTTTGATGATGGCACTAGTCGAGCAACTGAAGGGAACCGAATATTGATGATACTGCCCGTAAACTTCGCGGTTTTATGCTTATTAAGTAATCTATAGAGCGGTATGTGTAAGGTCTGGATATGGCAAGAAGAAGAAGTCATTAAATGTAGTCTCGATTATGCTTTTCGATACAGCTTTTTATCTGAACTGTAACATACACTAGTGCGATTTCAGACTAGTGTTACGAGAACAAAACAATTCAGTACTTAATTTTTGAAGACTGCTGATGTAAGAATCTGACTATATCTTCACTGCGTTGTTTTATTTTTGCTATTTGTTTTACGTCGCACCAACACAGATAGGTCTTATGGCGACGATGGGATAGGAAAGGCCTAGGAATGGAAAGGAAGTGGCCGTGGCCTTAATTAAGGAACAACCCCAGCATTTGCCTGGTGAGAAAATGGGAAACCACGAAAAACCCTCTTCAGGGCTGCCGACAGTGGGATTCGAACCCACTATCTCCCGGATGCAAGCTCACAGTTGCGCGCTCCTAACCGCACGGCCAACTCGCCCGGTCACTGCGTTGTTACCAGCGGATGGTTTATTCTCCCCGTGTCCTTAAAAAAATGTGATCCAGTTGAAATTTATGTTTCTTTTTATAAGTGCTTTGTGCTGCCAAGTCATATTTTTGTACATATGTTATTTGTATCAGTTGTTCATAGATGATGACGAAGTATTTTTCAATCAAAGGTCGATAAATTTAAAAAGAGGAAGAAAATAAACGTTTGATTGAGGAATGCTCTAGCAACAACTTTTCATGTATTCTAAATTTAAGTCCCAACCATCTGCATTCTCTCTAAAACTAAGTACAGTCGAACCTCGATATCTCGAACCTCCATCACTCGAATTTTCAGTATTTCGAAGTAACTTAAATTTCCCGGCTGTTTGTGCTATTCTTCACATGTACTTATTTCTCTACTACTCGAAATTCGGTTACACGAATGTCTCGATTACTCGAAGGAAACATTTCCTCCCTTGAAGCAAAACATAGTCTGTAACTAATTTTGTGCAACATTAACTGTGCATTACGACATTTTTTGGTTTGTGAGGTAGAGTTAACAAGTAAAGAAAGGGTTACAGTGATGCTGGGAGCTAGTATGACGGGAATCGAAAAACTAAAACTTCTAGTGATCGGAAAATCGGCGAAGCCTCGCTGTTTCTTGGGTGTGAATTAATTACCGGTCACGTACGAAAGCAACCCCCGAAGTCATCGATGGCAACCTCCATTTACGAATCCCGGTTGCGTGATACTGACGAGAAGTTTCAACGTGAATGGAGGAAAGGTTACCAGTAACAAACAGAGGAGACTAATGGATTTTTTTCCTAAGGTGTTAACGGAGGTATGTTTGTTTCACTACTGTATATACTGTATCCTGCCTTCTAAAACACTACTGTATGCACTGTATCCTGCCTTCTAAAACACAACTGTATGTACTGTATCCTGCCTTCTAAAACACTACTGTATGTACTGTATCCTGCCTTCTAAAACACTACTGTATGTACTGTATCCTGCCTTCTAAAACACTACTGTATGTACTGTATCCTGCCTTCTAAAACACTACTGTATGTACTGTATCCTGCCTTCTAAAACACTACTGTATGTACTGTATCCTGCCTTCTAAAACACTACTGTATGTACTGTATCCTGCCTTCTAAAACACTACTGTATGTACTGTATCCTGCCTTCTAAAACACTACTGTATGTACTGTATCCTGCCTTCTAAAACACTACTGTATGTACTGTATCCTGCCTTCTAAAACACTACTGTATGTACTGTATCCTGCCTTCAAAACACTACTGTATGTACTGTATCCTGCCTTCTAAAACACTACTGTATGTACTGTATCCTGCCTTCTAAAACACTACTATATGTACTGTATCCTGCCTTCTAAAACACTACTGTAAGTACTGTATCCTGCCTTCTAAAACACTACTGTATGTACTGTATCCTGCCTTTTAAAACACTACTGTATGTACTGTATCCTGCCTTCTAAAACACTACTGTAAGTACTGTATCCTGCCTTTTAAAACACTACTGTATGTACTGTATCCTGCCTTCTAAAACACTACTGTATGTACTGTATCCTGCCTTCTAAAACACTACTGTATGTACTGTATCCTGCCTTCTAAAACACTACTGTATGTACTGTATCCTGCCTTCTAAAACACTACTGTATATACTGTATCCTGCCTTCTAAAACACTACTGTATGTACTGTATCCTGCCTTCTAAAACACTACTGTATGTACTGTATCCTGCCTTCTAAAACACTACTGTATGTACTGTATCCTGCCTTCTAAAACACTACTGTATGTACTGTATCCTGCCTTCTAAAACACTACTGTATGTACTGTATCCTGCCTTCTAAAACACTACTGTAAGTACTGTATCCTGCCTTTTAAAACACTACTGTATGTACTGTATCCTGCCTTCTAAAACACTACTGTATGTACTGTATCCTGCCTTCTAAAACACTACTGTATGTACTGTATCCTGCCTTCTAAAACACTACTGTATGTACTGTATCCTGCCTTCTAAAACACTACTGTATGTACTGTATCCTGCCTTCTAAAACACTACTGTATGTACTTTATCCTGCCTTCTAAAACACTACTGTATGTACTGTATCCTGCCTTCTAAAACACTACTGTATGTACTGTATCCTGCCTTCTAAAACACTACTGTATGTACTGTATCCTGCCTTCTAAAACACTACTGTATGTACTGTATCCTGCCTTCTAAAACACTACTGTATGTACTGTATCCTGCCTTCTAAAACACTACTGTATGTACTGTATCCTGCCTTCAAAACACTACTGTATGTACTGTATCCTGCCTTCTAAAACACTACTGTATGTACTGTATCCTGCCTTCTAAAACACTACTGTATGTACTGTATCCTGCCTTCTAAAACACTACTATATGTACTGTATCCTGCCTTCTAAAACACTACTGTAAGTACTGTATCCTGCCTTCTAAAACACTACTGTATGTACTGTATCCTGCCTTCTAAAACACTACTGTATGTACTGTATCCTGCCTTTTAAAACACTACTGTATGTACTGTATCCTGCCTTCTAAAACACTACTGTAAGTACTGTATCCTGCCTTTTAAAACACTACTGTATGTACTGTATCCTGCCTTCTAAAACACTACTGTATGTACTGTAAACTGCCTTCTAAAACACTACTGTATGTACTGTATCCTGCCTTCTAAAACACTACTGTATGTACTGTATCCTGCCTTCTAAAACACTACTGTATGTACTGTATCCTGCCTTCTAAAACACTACTGTATGTACTGTATCCTGCCTTCTAAAACACTACTGTATGTACTGTATCCTGCCTTCTAAAACACTACTGTATGTACTGTATCCTGCCTTCTAAAACACTACTGTAAGTACTGTATCCTGCCTTCTAAAAAAGTTACTATAATAAGGGTTATATTTAAAATGATGCTATTGTTTGTATATTTTTAAATACTGTTGAAAATAATGTATTCAGTATAAGCCCGTAGATACATATGATTCAATTATGTACTCTACATGCTCAAAACCGATATATCTCGAAATTTCGATAACTCGATATAAACTTAGCCCCCGAGGTGATTCAAGATATCCAGGCTCCACTGTAATGACAAATTTTCTTTCAAAATTATTTCATGAACCTGTATAACAATATTTCAGGTATACTGTACACTTCGGTAAAATGAGATAGTCATTTCCAAAAACTCATTTCCAGTGTGACCAGAGTTTCCAGATGTCTTACATATTAACGGATAGTCCCGTATTTAAGAGCAATATCCTTTGTCCGTTACAAGTTGACCGGGCGAGCTGGCCGTGCGTTTAGGGCCGCGCGGCTGTGAGCTTGCATCCGGGAGATAGTGGGTTCGAATCCCACTGTCAGCAGACCTGAGGATGTTTTTCCGTGGTTTCCCATTTTCACACCAGGAAAATGCTGGGGCTGTACCTTAATTCACGTCACTGCCGCTTCCTTCCTACTCCTAGGCCTTTCCTATCCCATCGCCACCATAAAACCTATCTGTATCGGTGCAACGTAAAGCAAATTCCAACAACCACCTTACAAGTTGCATAATGGACGCCGATAGTCGTACCGTATATTTTCAAAACCAGAATGATATATTTTCTTCATCTCCACAAAAAAGAAGTATCACAATATGAAAACAATATCTTCAGGCGATGTTATGATGTGAATGCAATTAGAAATAAAATTTGATAATTTGCGTTGTTGGACCACACTAAATGTCATCGTGCCGACCAACGTCAAATAAATGAAAACTCAATAACAAACAGCTATTCATTTCCTCATTAGCACTTAAGTGAGCGCGGGAAGGAGGTAAATCTTCATGCATTAAAAATTGCCCACAGAGCAAGTAGTTGCGCGGTTTGGGCCATATAGCTATCAGCTTGCATTCCGAAGATATTAGGTTCGAATCCCACTCTCTGCAGCACTGAAGATGGTTTCCCGTATTTTCCCATTTTCACACCAGGAAAATGCTGGAGCTATACCTTGATTAAGGCCACGGTCGCTTCCTTCCCCTTCCCAGCCCTTTCCTATTGCATCACCGCCGTAAGACCTATACATCTATGTTACACGAGGCCAGCACTGCATACTCAAGTTTGCGACGCTCTCGTAGCCGTCCCATTCATTCCGCGCATGTGCTTTTGATCTTATTCGACCCCTTATTGGGTCTAGTTTCCTCATAGAAACTTTTTCTTTAGGCTTTTACCCGTAAAGTATGCAAAATATCGTCAGGTTTTTTTTTCAGGTTTTTTTTTTCTGGTTTGAGTGGCTCAAACGGTTGAGGCTCTAACCTTCTGACCTCAACTTGGCAGCTTTGATCCTGGCTCAGTCCGGTGGTATTTGAAATTGCTCGAATACGTCAGCCTCGTGTTGGTACGTAAAAGAACATAAACTGCGCCTAAAAGAACTCTTGCGGGACAACATTCCGGTACTTCGGTGTCTGTGGAAACCGTCAAAAAATAGTGGGACGTAAAGCCAATAACATTATATTTTTTTATTTACGATCGCATTTTAATTTTTTCCTCTCTTCTGATAGATGTCACTGAAATTAATTAAGTTATACCTCACTCGTCTCCGCGTGTCATTTAAACGCCAAAGTACGCTGTATTCTGCGCGGTAACTGACTTTACCTATGTGCTGCTATCTTGTGGGATGACTACGTGCACCATAATCACGTCTTAGGCATTCATCTTTCTACTTTAAAATAATATACAAACCATTTCGGTACATAAAATGCTTTTTGTGTTACATGAAAAGCGTCATATTGATATTTTGCTAGAAACCTCTCGCTGCAATTCGAATGAAATGAACATGCATCGAAAATTGCGCTATTGAACAAATTTAGATATTGATAATTTTTGGGACGGGTAAACCAGTTTATCACTGCGGGTTTTTTCATTATCGTGGAATCAAACTGAACACAGCAGTCCTCATTTTCTCCTCTTCATTGCTATTCACTCAATACTTATTCTTTGACACAGCGACCGCCACACAAATGGAATCAAAATTCGCTGATTTTTACCACTTAGAATGGAATATGCATCTGTAACTGATGTTTATCCACAGATCTGTTAACTCTTATCATATTAGTCTGGTATTTACGCTTCTTCATACCGCGTGCACACATCCATTGACGGTGCACCATGCTTATTTTACTCTCACAATATATATATATATATATATATATATATATATATATATATATTGCTAGGTGCTTACGTCGCACCGATACAGATAGGTCTTATGGCGACGATGGGATTGGAAAGGCGTAGGAGTTGGAAGGAAGCGGCCGTGGCCTTAATTAAGGTACAGCCCCAGCATTTGCCTGGTGTGAAAATGGGAAACCACGGAAAACCATTTTCAGGGCTGCCGATAGTGGGATTCGAACCTACTATCTCCCGGATGCAAGCTCACAGCCGCGGGCCTCTACGCGCACGGCCAACTCGCCCGGTCAAAATAGTTACTACTGTTCAGTGCATGCTAGTCCATTTAACAAAGCACAACGAGAAATATCTTTCAAAACGGACTGACTTATCAATATGCTAAATCAGAACTTCATTCAGTTGATTTAGTCCGAGCACTAACTCGGCATGTTACGAAAATTACAGCTATTTCTCTAAAAAAAAAAACACAACGTACCGAGAAAGTTCGGCAAGCTGCTACAAGAATCTAGAAATGTAAATATTTAATGCAAAATGTCGTATAGTACAGACTTTAGCAAAGTAGTTAGCATTTAAGATACTGGGCTGCACTAGGACTGCTAGATGTCGCACGTTGTCACACTGCTTGGGAAACTAAAAACAATGAAAATGTCGCACTATTCCGCGGCTGCTCAGTAAGAGAACTACTGCTCCAAGGGCATACTCGTTGGGAACCACTGAAAATGAAAATCCCTGTTTCCTGTCATTCGACCGGGTCAGGAATGGAATGAAGCCCCCATCTAGCGGCGAGGATAGGAATTGTGCCGGTTGCACTCCTCTGGGGCGATGATTAATGAATGAGAGATGACATGAAATGACATTGGAGAGTGTTGCTGGAATGAAAGATGGCAGGGAAAACCGGTGTACCCGAAGAAAAACCTGTCCCGCATCCTCTTTGTCCAGCACAAATCTCACATGGAGTGACCGGGATTTGAACCACGGAACCCAGCGGTGAGAGGCCGGCGCGCTACCGCCTGAGCCACGGAGGCTCTGGAAACCACTGTATTAAGATCCTTTTTAGGTATTTCTAATACCATTTGCTATTATGGTATTCAGGAATTTAACCCATGTAATGGTGATGATAACCGATATCTATCTTTATAAGGAAAAAGCATGAAATGTCTATAGATGGGCGTGTAAACGTTGAAGCTTCTAAAATAATATAAACTTGTCTTGAAGTGCCTGCTCGCCGTTACGCCTGGAGTTTGAGTTGGTTGCTGAGTGTAAGACCTCCCGTGCCTCCACTGAGGGCTAATGGTTTCTGACCTGACTTTATCTAATGCTACCCATCTCTCTGGCTAGTAATGCTCTTTTCGATCGTAGTGTTGTATCTTAATCACCACGTTTATAACCAGAGCCATATAAACCGTCATTTCTAATGGGCTTGATACGTGGGTCAGATCGTTATGATCTGAGAAAATGTTCCGAGAAGACGACTCATAATTCTCTTGGCACAACATTCCAAGGTGAAAGGGTACTAATGCTCTTCTTCTATCCTCAAACTGCAGAAACTGTTGCTAAACCCTTTCACCCAATTTCTCTTGCAATTATACTTGAATTTCCTCCGTCCTTGGTGAATTGCTACAGTACTTTTAAATATCTTTAACAGAGTGATTAAATCGTTACACTGGATCCTGGGTTCGAATAGTACTATCTTGGCAGTGACTTATTCGTTAAGAATTCATCGTACCAAGGGAGTTGGCCGTGCGGTTCACGTAGATGTGAACTTGCATTCGGGAGATGGTGGGTTCGAATCCTACAGTCGGCAGTCCTAAAGATGGTTTACCGTGGTTTTCCTTTTTCACACCAGGCAGGTGCTGGGGCTGTACCTTAATTAATGCCACGACCGCTTCCTTCCCAATCCTAGCCAATTCCCATCCTTGTGTTGCTGATAACCTTAGATGTGTTAGTGCAACGTTAAACCATTAGCAAAAAAAAAAAGAAGGACGTATTCATCGCAGTCGTAGGCCTAATTAAAATGCAGTTCCACGAGTTACAACGGGCCATCCGGTAACCAAGGTCATACGTTACATACTTATCAACGTACTTGAACAATTCTCGGTTCCGAGGGTGTGCAACATTTTCAAATTACTAACAATGGAGAGTTACGGACCCCCCGCAGGAGAATTTCGACGAAACCCACAGCATAGAACGATGACGGTTCCAAAGCAACCAACATGTACAAAATATTATGTTCCGCAATTCCACAGCCCAAGAACCAGGGCGAAACATCTGGAGAGCGTTCACCTGCAGTACTAATTGTGCGATTCTCCGCAGAGTTACACTCTAGGAACGCTATAAGTACCTCTTATATTAGTCTTTGATGGTCATTGTGTCAACTTGGCAATTGTTTGTTCTTTCACCACGATAGCATCGCCTTCAGTATGTTGCTGCAAAAGTGCACTTCGTTTGTCAGTGTATGTCGGAGCCATTTCGTTCGCTTCGTAGTTCCATCACTTCATTCACCAATAGTTTACAATAACACGTGTGTTACAGGCCCTGTTTCTACATGAACAAATAACGTAAGTCGAACACAGTACAAAATGAAACTTCATTCGAACAAAACAAAAACATAACAGACGGGACGGAAATGACAACAATCGCTTCTTTAAAGACTTTCCATTAACGTATTTCTGTTTAACACACACTCGTGTAAATAATAATAATAATAATAATAATAATAATAATAATAATAATAATAATAATAATAATAATAATGTCCAGCTCCTTGGCTGAATGGCCAGCGTATTGGTCTGTGATTCAGAGGACTCGGAGTTCGATTCGCGTCCGGATAGTTTTTTTTATTTAACTGCGTGCAGTTAATTCCTCTGGCTCGGGGGCTAGGTATTAGTGTTCGTCTTAAAACATATACACGTAAACACACCACGCCACACCACACCACACCAACCGACCGACCGACCGCCACAGAAACACGCAATAATTGATACATCCCCCAACATAGAGCTGATGTGAGGAAGCGCATCCGATCGTGAAACAGGGCCAAATTGCAGACACATCAGTACATTGTTTAAAAGGCCGGAAATAATAATAATGATGTCCGACTTGTTGGCTGAATGGTCAGCGTACTGGCCTTCGGTTTAGAGGGTCCCGGGTTCGATTCCCGACCGGGTCGTGGATTTTAACCTTCATTGGTTAATTCCAGTGGCTCGGGGGCTGGATGTTTGTTCTGTCCCCAGAATTTCTGCAACTTGCACACCACACATAACACTATCCTCCACCACACTAACACGCAGTTACCTACACATGGCAGATGCCGCCCACCCTCATCGGAAGGTCTACCTTATAAGGGCTGCACTCGGCTAAAAATAGCCACACGAAATTATTTATATAATAATAATAATAATAATAATAATAATAATAATAATAATAATAATAATAATAATAATAGCTTGGCGAAATCAAAACGATTTGAAACAGACAGGAATTACACGAGCAGGTGTCCAAAACAGAGTAATCTTCAGATCCAAAATTCAGAAATGTCAGATTGACCAAGACGAAAGACCAAAGAAGAAGACTAACCTAGTCTGAAGACAGAGAAGAAGGCCACAGTAAAATAATTAAAGAAATTTGGGCACAAAAGAAGTCAAATGCCGTAGTCCTAATGGGATTATTCCCACATATAATATTACTAATAATGATGATAATAATATGAACATTTCTGAAATCATTTTCATGATTTGGTACTAGAAAAGGGCAACTCCATTTTATGTTTGTTAAGTTTTAGCTGGATTTAAATCCCTATTTCGAGTTGGCCGTGTGATTAGGGGCGCGCAGCTGTGATCTTGCATCCGGGAGATAGCGGATTCGAACCCCACTGTCGGCAGTCCTGAAGATGGTTTTCCGTGGTTTCCCATTTTCACACCATCCACTTCACTCTACCACGGCCGCTTCCTTCACACTCCTAGCTAGCCCTTTCCCATCTCATCGTCACTATAAGACCTATCTGTATCGGTGTGACGTAAAGCAAGTTGTAAAGAATCCCTATTTATATAGGCCTAAATAAAGAAGACAAATTGAAAGTAGAAAATTCAAAAATATACATTAAAATTTCCCAGGCCTTGCAAGAATGGTTTTTTTCTCTACTGAAAAGTACTAAAATATTTACCCCTCCCCCCATATCCCCAACCCAATGTTGCACGGCACCGTACATGTTGTCCGTAATACAGGAGGAGCCCCATACTGCAATGGTTTCTACACTGCGTTGAGTAGAAAGTTCTTTTCATTACGAAGTACAATAAAACCGTAGTTAGAATCAATGTCTTTTTATTCAGAGTCCTTGAGAAAGCTGCCAATTAGCCATTGTTAAGAAGAGGTGTTTGCCGTTTGCCATTCAATGAAGTCCATAGAATTCAGTGAAGGTCACTGGGTTGCTTCGCAGTGTGCTGGCACTTAGTCAACAGCAAAGATGCAGGTCACTGGCCGTGCCAGGGCTGTGCGAGACTTCTTCCGCTTCCTTCGCTCGTCTTCTTCTCAGATCTCCAGACTTAGTTTGAGTTTCTGTTGTAATTTTATCACTGCTAGAGCCCGGATTTTTAGGTTCTGATTGGTTAGACTGCAAACTTATTTAAGCCAATAAGAAGTGTACTCAACCGTGTACAACAGTTAAGCTATGAGGTTTGCATAGACATTGGGAGTACGGCCTATAGAACTCCTAGAATTTATGTTACTCTTGCTACAGTATCGAAGAGCGAGTTGTGCGACACTTTTTATTAACCAAATCAGTTTGCATTCTAACCTGTTACCACCTAAAAATCCGAAGTCTAGTTATCAGTGATTAACTGAATGACTGCAACAACTAGCAAAAAGCTTGTACCTTCATTCCACATTGAATGTGTAGGCCTCTGTTTGTTTTTTGTTTGTCTGTCATGATTCTTGTGAATACATATGTATTTATAATGCACTTGTGTATTGTAACGGTTCAAATCCCGTTACAAGATGATATCTGTATTTTTATTATTGTATGATTTTATCTGTATTTTATTATTATTATTATTATTATTATTATTATTATTATTATTATTATTATTATTATTATTATGTCAGTATTATTATTATGTTATCTGTGATATTGTACTATTATTGTAATTATCCGTTTTATTCAATTTTGCAATTGCCTGTTGCTTGCAAGATTGCACTTAGATGTCTACACATATACGTATGTGTAGTATAACACTCAATACCTGTACAGTGAGAATTGTTGTATATATCAGAGATTAGATGTGACGTTGGGTCATTGTGCAATATTAGTGGCGATTCTGCCAAGTCATCGCCGCGCCATGGCTATGTCATCGTTTTTATTTAGCAATGCGCGCACGGAGTTAGTTGCCGCGGGGCTATTTCACCACTGTATGTAATATCTGTCGCGTAGGTGGGAGTATGTCATTGTTATTTTTGGAGATTACGTAGCTGTATCAACCAACGTCTATATAAGGTGGATGCACATTGTAGCGTCAGTCATTACTTATACGGATGCAGTACAGTGAAGTAGTCTACTAGATCAAGAGGCCTTAGGTGGTCAGCCAACGAGTGTGAACGAGAGATGGAGAAGACTCAGTGAGCCATTAATTATTGGTCATTGAGAGAGTGAGACCAAATGGTTCGTCCGTCACTTAGTGGAAGACGCGGACGCAAGGCTTACCAAGGAGTCAGAGAGGGCAACCCTGGACCTGCCAAGAGGTCATACCATATTGACTTACAAAGAAGTCAGATGATATGGAGAAGAAGCAGTCGCAAGGATGTATCACCACGTTAGGCGTGACACATCTACAGTAAACACCAGAGCAATGGATTACGTCGTAATTACACTCAAAGTGTTGAAGGTACAGTCAAGTGAATCAGTGAGGGAAATATTTCGTATAAATTGTTAAATGTCCGGTCAAGAAGAATTCAAATTCATGCCGAGTTTCTTTCAGTTGCAATGTCATAATTTCATATTCTCATCTGTTTTATCGCAACAAGACTCACTATTTTTTGATATATTATTTAAAGAATATATATTGTTCTATCAAACGAATTCATAGTTTCATTTCATTGACAGTAAAATATCTTAACCTCAAAATTAATGGGGAAACCTAACGCCAATCTCCTTTTCCCAGAACTTATATGGTATGTTGTCAAAAGTAAGCTTATTACCCCACACCCTAGAGATAGTCAAGAGTCTCATTCTATTATTGCTGTACTGAGTGACAGCTGGCGCCCTTCAAATAACGTATGTGTAAGTAAGCAGGTAACAAGTAAGTGTGAGTACAAGGTTCAACAAGTATGTATTTTATTTAATGAATGTTAATTTTCATAATTTCCATTTTAAATGCAGATATTCAGATTTTTCAATTAAATGCAGAGTTTTATATATGTTTGTAAATATAGTCAGCGACACAGGAACATTGTTACAATATGGAGGCAGTGATAAAATAAAACTCAAAAATTATATTCGCAAATGTGGTCCCAGGTTCAGTTAACCAAGCTGATGTATCTCGTTATAGGCTACAAAAGAATGATTGAAGCTATTTCATTGTTCAGTTAAAAATGTTTAAGAAATAACCATCAAATCTTAGATTGGATCAGATTAGTATATTCAGATATAAGTTTAAAAATGCATCCTTTTTTACACTTACTGTACTTTCGGAACATGAACGAATATTTTTGTATAGAAATTACATTTTGTTAAACTAACCCCCATTTATGTTTTGTTTCTCTGCAACGGAACAGTATTCGTCCAACATATTCATGAACTTTCTTAACACGGTAAAAACTATCTTCGGTTCAATTTTGTTGTTTCTTCATTTCTCAGTTGGCATTTACTGTATTTTCTGAAAACAGAGACAATAAAGCTTTAGTTACGATCCTTTCTTTTTAAAACGTAAACCCCCCTTTCCCGTCTTAAGTTCGACTGTCATAGAAATGTTGCGGATCATTTGCAGATATTTCGTGTATATAGAGCACCAGTTTTGCGGCTGGAAGTGTGTCGGCACCACCTGGCACCAGCAAACGGCCTGATACGGCCCGCTGTCGGCCGCTAGAATAACAAGTTATAGCGTTATTGATATTTCTAAGTTTTAGTAACCCGACGTCTGCATAGAACTCATAAAAATATGTATTTGTTTATTTATTCATTCATTCATTCTAGCGGTTTTAACCTCGCATTAACTTGGTTTATGGACGACGATGGAGTAGTAGAGGGCTAGGAATGCAAAGCAAGCGGCCCCGGTCTTCAGTTATAGCATGCGGCTGATGTGAAAATGGGTGGTGGTGGTAGTGGTGGTGGTGGTGGTGGTCCACTTTTAACTTTAATCCCATGCAAAATGGAAGAGGTTCGATCCATCGAAGAAGAAATGTATCAGCAAAAAGAAGAGAAGGACATCGAAGGTTGTGAAGATGAAAGACCCCTAGAGCTCGCAAACCTAATACTATCGCGGTCGTAAGAGAACAAGAGGAAAAAGGAAAGTAGGAGCCTTACATAAATAAATCGAAGGGATATCAGATTCAGCTATGCGACTTGTGGCCGCCAACGCACAGTTTCATGACGAGACCCTTTGGTGGTTCCCCATTCGGTAGCGTTTTACGATAGGCAGAAGAGAGATAATATGAATGTATTCTTCCATCCCCACTTTCATGGGGAAGTGTGAAAATGGGAAACAACGGAAAACTATCTTGAGGGCAGCCGATGTTGGGGTTTGAACGTACCATCTCCTGAATGCAAGCTTATAGCCACGCCCTCGTATTATTATTATTATTATTATTATTATTATTATTATTATTGTCGTAATCATCATCATCATCATCAGCAGCAGCAGCAGCAGCAGCAGCAGCAGCAGCAGATGGAGCCCAAAGCCAATCAACTTCCGTAGTACCGTTATGTTAGAAAAGTTACAAGCGTCGTAGGTATAGGGCAACTTGCTGCACTCTATATAAATATATAATTTTCTCTGTACACTAAAAAAAAGCCTTCATTTCAGGTTCTTTTCTGTCTGGTATGAGATCACGGGAAAATAGATTAACATAATATTTCAGAACTTTGTATTTAAGCTCAGGGATAGCCGGGATGTGCACTGAGATATGTATTATTTGACTGGTATACAATGGCATATCGATGTAAAAGGGGGGATCCATCAAAATGGGAAATGTAAAATTTCTCCATTAATATTAGTTGTATCGGAAAACTGCATATCCTGAAAGATGTATAATTTCCAATCTTTTATGTGCCAAGCATTTTACCGTAAGACGAATAATAACGGAGATATTCGTGCGAATTATCACATTTTTCACAAACTTTCAACTATCAAAGCATACACAAGAAACATTATACTCCAGGCAAATGCTGAGGGGTGTGCCTTAATTAAGGCCGCGGACGCTTCCTTCCCCTCCTAGCCCATCATTATCATAAGACCTACCTGTGTCGGTGCGACGTAAAGCAGATGATTAAAATATATATATACAGGGTGAAGCGAAATTCGCGCACTCGCGTAGCGCGACTCCTCGCATGCCAGCAATAAAAAAATGTCTCTCACAAAAGTTCGTCCTGCGAGTATATCCGGGAGAAAAAGGTTGTTGAAGAGTAGCAATCTGGCAACACTGTAACCACATGTAGGGAAACTACCTCTGTCAGAACGTATTAGTCGTGCTGTACAGTTGGTGCAGTGGATAGAGTTTTGGGTTAGCATGCAGGAGGTCGAGGGGTCGATCCTGGTTTGAGGCGTATTTTTTTTATTTCGTAAATGTAGTAAATGCGGTATGGTATCTGGCATCTTAATCGTCAACAGTGATTGCAGCGCGTCCTCTAGAAACAATTTGCACTTACATACTACGATCACCGAGCTCGATAACTGCAGTCGCTTAACTGCGGCCAGTATCCAGTATTCGGGAGATAGTAGGTTCGAACCCCACTGTCGGCAGCCCTGAAAATGGTTTTCCGTGGTTTCCCATTTTCACACCAGGCAAATGCTGGGGCTGTACCTTAATTAAGGCCACGGCCGCTTCCTTCCCACTCCTAGCCCTTCCCTGTCCCATCGTCGCCATAAGACCTATCTGTGTCGGTGCGACGTAAAGCAACTAGCATACTACGATCCTAGAAAGGCACGATCATTCGTTTTCATTGGTCAGCTTTGAAAGACGCCCATTCCACGTCGTGGGCGTGAATTTATTCGCACCATTTTATCTACTAGGTGCGTTATAACATGTTCAGCGTTACTAAATTTTGTAAATGTAGGATACATGTGACCTAAGAAACGGTGTCTTACTGTATTACAGTATGTAATGTCCGATGGAAATTAGCAAATAAAAAAGTGCGCCTCAACCCAGGATCGAACCCTCGAGCTCCTGCACGCCAACCCATAACTCTATCCACTGCACCAACTGTAAATCACGAGAAGTATGTGCTGACAGAGATACTTACCCTACATGTGGTTACAGTGTTGCCAGATTGCCACTCTTCAACGTTCTTTTTCTGCCGGATATACTCGCAGCACGAACTTTTGTGAGACATTTTTATTGCTGGCATGTGAGGAGTCGCACTGCGACGCCCGAGTGCGCGAATTTCGCTTTACCCTGTATATAGAAAACCCAATTTTTAGTTGTTTATATCTGATACATTTTTACCCTTGGCAGAGGCCAGAGCAAAGTGTAGCTTCCACCGAAGTCCCAGTCTCATCCATGACGCTGCTGAGGTACGGGTGGTGCTGAGTAATGACATTCGGAGCACGACGAGTGCTTCGGATTGTTGTGAAAGATGTTGTTCATAGGCTCAGTCGTGCTGCAATAGCGCTTTCTCGCTCAGTGAGGAAAGCAATGCCAAACGACCTCGCTCCTCATCTTGCCTAGTACGCCTCGTTTTGGCGCCGCCATCGTTTTTTGCGGTTTCCCTGTAACCGTATAATCTTCGGTGGTGCTATTTGAAAATACAACTAACCTTGACTGCATGCATCAAGAAATTGCAACATTTAGAAGATGTTTGAGATGAAAAACTTAGGTGGGCCATGTGTACACTTAGTTTTTCAATGCTATTTGTTCGGGGCGTCGACCTATGGACATATTTTGCCGCTACTTGTACCATGTGATATGAACCTGCGTGTCATTGGAATGGAGGAAGTGTAGAGTGTTGAATGTGACACAAACACCCTGTCCCCAGGCCAGGGGTATTAATCATTTACAATTAAAAACCCCTGTCCCAGATGAGAATCGAACCCGGGGCCGCCGGGTGACAGGCGGATGCATTGCCCCCTACACCGCGGGGCCGGACTATCTGTATACTTACACTGAGATATGTAATTTCCTCCCATCTAAAGTCACTAGACGAAGGGTTATCTAATTTGATAATACAATTCGAAGATACTGTTACTCGTTTGGTTTTTACATAATATCATTTCCATAGACTTCCGTCATAACTCTACTGTAGACGATATATTCTGTAATTTGATATTGTATAGTGTACTTCCTTCCGCCTGAAGTTTTAAGCCTGGCTCAAAATATAATTCAGTTATAAAGTTAGCATTAATTGTCTTCCTGCAGCTGTGCATGGATATCATCTTAAACAGAAATTTAGTTCTATAGCTTACCGCCGTGTCTCAAGCATCCCATAATGCTGGTCTTCTGAAACAAAATCCACAAATGCTGCATGTTTACCATGCCACATGCGACTGCTTCCGTGTTTTGTAGCAGAGCAAAGCAAAATAATACCCCATGTGAGTGGGGGACGCAGACGAAAAATGCACCCCTGTCTGTCGTAAGAAGCGGCTAAAAGAGGCGACCAAGGGATGATTGAATTAGAACCATGAAACTACTTGTGGTTGGTACCATCACGCGGAGAACACCATAGGTCACCTTTACTTGCGAGTAGTACCACTGTGTTAGATACACAATAGGTTTGTGTTTAGTAGCAGCCTAGAGTGGTTCACTGTGGGTTTACAGTACCTGTAGTACCATTATGTGAGGAACACCACGGGAATACCGGCGCCCGTGATTAGTACACCTATGTTCGGAACACCATGGGTTTTCGTTGCGTATGAGTGGCGCCATTATGTGAGAAACACCGTAGGTCTACGTTACCTGTGCGACGTACAATACTTGTGAGTAGTACCACGATGTGTGGAACACCGTGAGTCTATGCTACTTTTGATTAGTACCGCAACACGACAGATGCCATAGTTCTTCTTTACTAGCGATAAGTACGATTATGAAGGACTGTTGACCTGGATTTTGGGCCCCCTTTATCCAACAAGCATCATCGATTCAGGATTGTGCTTTGGAAGTACTCCCTTGGTCAGCAATACTGTTGTTTTAAGATAGTTTCTGGGAAGGTGGGGCATTGCGTGTCAGATCCACTGATTGTTATAAGCTCATAATAATTGTCCATCCCCGTATTTTTGAATTCTAGTCAGTGGATCGATTTTTGAATTATTTTTAACTTACAGTAATGTGAGTTGGATCCACTGATTATTTTTAATTCATATGCATCCACTCATTCTTCATCATAACGTTTTGAATTCTGGTCGGTGAATTTTTGGACTTTTAAATTATCATTGCATTTCGTCTCATTTCGTACCATTAAGGGGCGATGGCCTAGATGTTTAGCCCGTTTAAAGAACAAGCATCATCATCATCATCATCATCATCATCATCATTATCATCATCAAGCAAAATAATCTCGGTGCAGGCCATGAAAGTCCCTGGAAGGGTGTAAGGTGAAGGCTTTCGGTACACACGACTGTGGTGGTGGTGGTGGTGGTGGTGGTGGTGGTGGAGGAGGGGTTATTATTTTGAGGAGAAGTGCGGCTATCACCTCGTAACACTGATCAGAAAGGAGAAAGGTAAATGTCCGACCCTTCCATAAATTAAGGTATCGGTAAAAAGGAAGAGCCATTAGTCCAGTGCTCGGGCGCCTTTGCCACCAGGAATTGATCTGCTACGCATTTGTCTCAAGGGTGAATGTTGAGACTGGACCCATGGTCAGCTCGGATTGAGGGTAGAATTTTCCCCATGGAAATGTCCCCAGTTGTCACAACTTTTGGAAATCAGTTAAAATGTACAGTTAAAATCAGTTTTAAATGCGGTGTAGTCCGTACTCATATCTAGGTTACGTTAGGTAAGTAATGATTTAATAGATAAATTATTGTTTTAAGTCTTATTTCATGTTTGTTAAAAATACGTTTTAATGAAGACGTTATTACGGTAATCATTTAACGGGGTGTAATAATTTCAGTAACTGTCTTTAATTGATATTAAAATGTAATTTTGATACTTGTTGATATTAAGAAGGGCATTCAAATAAAGTCGAGTGGCCGAACATTAACAACTGGAGAAACCTACCGCACTGAACAGGGGCGCAACTAACCTCGACCCTTCTACGATCGACGGTAAACCGCAGGGGTATATTTTGACCGTGGGTTCAACTCGAGCGTGCCGTCTCAAGTAATTTTCACATTACATGTGCTGTGCAGTACTCATCAAGTTCATGGCCAGGACCCGCGCATTCTTGTTGCGACGTGTCGATCCTTCAGTGTGGCCGTTTTCAACAAACAACTTAATGCAAATAGCATTAATTTTGGATGAAGACGGGGAGGAAATAAAAGGTCGATCCCGTCGACGGTTTTGGGTACGGTACATAAAAAGTTGAAAAAGAAAATGGAGGATTCGCAGTCTATGGAAAACTGGTAGACGACGAAACAAAATGCCATCAATATTTTCAATAAAATCAATAAATTCCTGGAATTTACTTCAATTCTAGTTCTCTATCACAGTAACATAAAATATCAATAGACAAACGTTCAATTTGAGGACGACAACAACATTAATTCAAAGTGGCCTACTCTTCACGACTTAACGGACACAATGTTTCCAAGTTATGGGAGATTCTAAAATACCAAGGCTACAGGCAGACATCCTTTTGTAAACATGGAATTGAATGAATGCCTGGTGAAGAAAGAAACCATTATGTAAAGACTAAAACCTATCGAGTTTCACTGAAAGATGAGCATTACTCTAAGCGGAAGACAGACACCAGATGAACGGGACAGCGCTACACAACTTACTAGGACAAAAGGTTTTTGTGTAAAGTCTAAGTCAGTCTCTGGTGAGATACTGTGCTTACAATGCGCACTGTTTTCTGGCACGTTCTAGAGCAAATTTGTTGTGTATTGCCATCAATTGCCATATTTGACTTCGAAAATAGCAAATGTTTGCTGCCAATCTCAGTGATGAATGGTATCACTTAAAGGGTCATTTAGTGAATGCATGACAGACTAATATGTAATAGCCCCTTCTGACTAGATAAGAAGCAGCGAGTACGATACCCCCATTCATTTCTCGAGTATGCCTCTTTAATGACCCCTGCACTTTATATGATAGCCGATGGTGGATTTGTTGTGGATCCACCAGATTTTGGGCTCAGGATTCTACATGCAACAACTGATGAACATGAAATGTTAAAAAGACGTTTGAATTAAGACATTATTATTGTAATCATTAAAAGGGAATGTAATAATTTCAGTATCCGTCTTGGGAACCTTTGGAATTCCTGTCATGAGACTATAGAATTATATTATTTTAACGTACAGTAGACTATAGTATCTATATTTCATAAAATGCCCGCTCGGTGCGCATAATCGTTATGGCATACATTCTACATATATATTCTGGCACCGTGGTTAGCCGGTTTGAGTCCCATTGGTGAAAAGTTATTCCCAATAGAATGTTCGCTGGCAGGGTAAGAGGTAAAATGAAAATCCACAGCGGGGAGGATAGGAATTGTGCCGGCTGCCGAAGCCTGTCGCACTCCTCTGGGGTAATGATTAATGAATGACAGATGAAATAAAATGATATTGGAGAGTGTTGCTGGAATGAAAGATGAAAGGGAAACCCGTTGTAAGAAAAGGTAAGAAAAACCTGTCCCGCCTCCGGCGTGCTGCCGCCTGGGCCACGGAGGCTTTGGTAAGAGATGTGGTGGTATACTATTTCTAAGATTGCATGTCAAAAGCCTGGATTCAGTTCCAAACCTCTACACAGTATTCATATGGAGTGAGAGCATATGACACTGTTGATGGTGATTCGTCCGTCCCGTTGGATGGAGACGTTAAATCTTGAGCAGACCTGTTGGTGTTATTCGACAGGAGTAGGCTACGTGCCGACATCGGGTTTCACCCTCTCTCTACCTCAGTATTATCAGGACACATCCAGAAGCGCAGGTCATCAAGTAGAAAGACCTGCACCAGCGAGCCGAATATATCCTCGGGCACTCCCGGCCATGCGCTAAAAAATGTTAATAAGAAAATGTTCAATAAAAGAACGGCAACAATAATTATTCATAGTGGCCCTCTCTTCACAACTTAACGGACACGTCGTCTCCATGTTATGGGAGATTTAATTTACCCTGCCATTACGTTCGTCCTTGAAACTCGAAATTTTCTCATGCATATCTGAAGGAGTGTAGCTGTATCTTGTGCTTCGTGAATAAATGAATAAATAAATAAATAAGGAAATTCGCAACCTTTCAAATAAATTCAGACAATAATCCTGTTTTGTTTTGTTTTTTTCCACCGAGCTTGATAGCTGCAGTCGCTTAAGTTCAGCCGGTATCCAGTATTCGGGAGATAGTGAGTTTGAAACCCACTGTCGGCAGCCTTGAGGATGGTTTTCCGTGGTTTTCCATTTTCACACCCGGCAAATGCTGGGGCTGTACCTTAATTAAGACCACGGCCGCTTCCTTCCCACTCCCAGCACTTTTCTTTCCCATCGTCGCCGTAAGACCTATCTGTGTCTGTGCGACGTAAAGCAACTTGTGAACAAACAAACAAACAAACAAAATATCTCGGAAAACTGATGTTAGAGATCTGAATCAACTAGGATATATATCTGTGAATGGTATGGCACGTATACCTCTGTGAAAACGAAATTGGTGACTCAGAAAGGATTCCAAGGAACTTTTTTTACAATTCAGAATACGTAATTCTTCACTGAAGGCTCAGAATGGAATTATTGTCAACATTGGTGGTAAACTCTTCATCCGACTCCTTGGCTGAATGGTCAGCGTCGAGGCCATAGGTTCAGAGGGTCCCGGTTTCGATTCCCTGCCAGGTCGAGGATTTTAATCGCGTCTGATTAATTCTTCTTACTTGGGGACTGGGTGTTTGTTCCAATACTCTCCTATTCATATTCACACAACACACCACACTACCAAACACCACAGAAACGGGCAATAGTAAATACATCCCTCTACATAGGGTTGGCGTCAGGAAGGACATCCGACTGTAAAATAGGGTCACATCCACATGTTTGACACAGTTCGCACCCGCTACTCCACATATGTCCGGGAGGGGGGGGGGGGGCAGTAGAAGAAGGTGGTAAACTCTTTGAATACAGTCAGTCACCATAAAGAATGAGTAGTCACTTGTGTATTCTCGGGTTATGATATTCAAACATGATCGTTTGCGAACTCCTAAATATTAGACTGCATTTTCTCATGATGTTATTGGAATGGCCTGGGATCAAGCACGCGAACTAGAACTCAGAAGGTCAGCATTTAACTGTCCGAGCCACTTAGCCCGACAAAGATATTATCTTCTTTTGGTACAAAATCTGGAGTATGCTGGATGGCCTGCCCGCCATTTATTTATTTATTTATTTATTTATTTATTTATTTATTTATTTATTTATTTATTTATTTATTTATTTATTTATTTATTTATTTATTTATTTATTTATTTTCCTTAAGTTGTACATGTACAATCTAGGGGTGGTAGATGGAGAAAGGTCAAGCCCCACATACACAGAAGTGCCTCCATCACCAAATGTATGTTTACATAAACTCTGTTGAATATTTACATATGTGTAAACAATTTTAAATGTACTCCAAACACTGTACTCTTAGAATAATAATTATCTGGATTTATGCTATATAAATTAGAGTAAGAAGACCCAGTCATTTATACCCTCACTCGTACCCCTGTATACACACTCATTCACAACCATGCTCACACCCGCACGTATACCCATTCGCCCACATTCAACTGTACTTGCACACATCATTCTTGAAATTCTAATTTATACAAGTTAATGTACATTACATATGAGTTTCTGTTTACATATACATTTTCTTTACTGCGCGAAGAAAGTGAGGAAGAAGATGGTAGAAGATTCCAGAGCCGAGCAGACCGTGCGTAAAATCCATCTTCAATTAAAGACTCGTTACCCGTGCAGGTCCATGGCGTCCATGGGTTACTTGACCCCGTATCTTGAAGCTGGTACCAGGCGACAAGATATACTCACCGTAAAACAGTTGAGGTGCCTATTTACGAAGAAGGCACGCAGTTCTGACAGGCGCTAACAATGGGTCTTATCGCACTATCATTATAGAATTATTATTTCTTAAACTTATTTTAATCTAAATATTTTCTTAAGATTAACTTTTGGAATTTTGTACATCTAATCCGAGCGTATAGACAAAATTATAATTTTATTTATACAGGTGAAAGTAGATTTTATTTATACAGGTGAAAGTAGGCTGAGTGGCCGCGCGTGTTAACGCGCTGCGGCTATGGAGCCGTATCTGTTTGAACACGCCGTCGGCTGTCCTGAGAATGGTCTTCTGTGATTTCATATTTTCACTTCCAGGAAAATGCCGGACAGTTATTATTCGTAGGCCACAGCCGATTCCTCCCACCTCGTTACCCAATTTTATTCACCATTACATATTTCATTTTCATCAGCTTCTCAGCCGAGTTTGGTGCCGGTAAGGGCATCCGGATGTGGAAACATACCGTATAAATTCTGAATTCATCTCATTACATCCCCGACCCCGTATCAAGAAACGAGACTAAGTGGTACATATGCATTCACATAGATGAAAGTAGGCTAATTCTATTTTGAGCAGCTATTTACTTAACGCATCAGTTCGAATATTTGAACAGTTTGAGCATTATTTAAGCATTAATTTAATAGTGTCCCCTATTGTATAAGAAAGTGTAAGTTTACTGCTAAGTTAGAGATGAGCTACAAACAATTCAAAAAGGAAGCAAAGTGTTAAAGAAAAAAGATCTGTTTTGAAATTGAAAAGTGTCGACTTCAACGGTTTTAATACGCCCTCTTTCTGTCATGACTTTTAAAACTCATTTGACCGCCTTTACACCCACATCCATCTGGTAACCCTAAATAAAAGGTTCATTTGAGTCCTATTTAGTCTCTGTTTGTCCCGATATTAACGCATCGGACTCAAACGTTAAGTATAAATGAGTACCGAGCTCGATAGCTGCAGTCGCTTTAAGTGCGGCCAGTATCCAGTATTCGGGAGATAGTAGGTTCGAACCCCACTGTCGGCAGCCCTGAAAATGGTTTTCCGTGGTTTCCCATTTTCATACCAGGAAAATGCTGGGGCCGTACCTTAGTTAAGGCCACGGCCGCTTCCTTCCCACTTCTAGCCCTTCCCTGTCCCATCGTCGCCATAAGACCTATCTGTGTCGGTGCGACGTAAAGCAACTAGCAAAAAAAAAAAAATTCATGAGTTTCAACATCAGAATCCTAGTACCGGCACACAGTTTTCGCCAGTTACTTGAGAGCTGTCTCTCTGTACCAGTCTTTCAGTACGAAATTCCCTCACGGCAACCTGAGTGTTTGTAAGTCATTATGTTCTCACTGATAAAAGTGATCGCAAAAGGGACAATGCTCAACACGTCAAGAATAAATTAGTCTTGTATTCTACCTCAGTGATCACAAATTGGACTGATCGCAAATGGGACGACATCCTCTGGAATATATCGTGCGTGAATAAACAAGTGCTGTGATACAACCTGGTGAGTGTAGGTAAACATTCTATCCCTGTCACAATGAGGCACGATCTGTCGTTCAAAAAAGTGCAGAAGGTTGGATTAGAACCACAACACTACACTACTCAGATACCACAAGTTACCGGCACATTACCTACTCAACCACAAACATACATAAATATATATATACATCGAAATTACAGTTCATTCCAAAACAGCATTGCGCACAGAACGAGTTGGCCGTGCGGTTAGGAGCGCGCAGCTGTGAGCTTGCATTCGGGAGACAGTGGGTTCGAACCCTACTGTCGGCAGCCCAGAAGATGGTTTTACGTGGTTTCCCATTTTCACATCGGGAAAATTCTGGGACTGTGCCTTAATTAAGGCCACGGCCGCTTCCTTACCACTTCTAGCCCTTTCTTGTCCCATCGTCACCATAAGACCTATCTGTGTCGGTGTGAAGTAAAGCCAATTGTAAACAAAACAGTGCAAATATGCATTACAATATAACCATAATATCTACAGTCACATAAAAACCAAACTTGCTTGCTTGCTTTTAAAATACAAATTCACTAATAACCACCTAGATGTTAGCCCCTTCAACGAATGTCTCTCTGGTATTTATCCCGGCTAACGAACTCTTCCTATTCGTAACGCCTTTCCAGCTCAACACAGTAGTATCCTCTTTTAGCTGGGGGTCATTGTCTCCACTATTCAGACTAATTTTGGCCTCAACCTGAATATAACGGACTATCGATGGCGACGTTTCTTCAGAGCTACTCTTGAGTGTTGTTCAACAAGGGTGACCGTTTCAGTTCACTCAGGGTGAAGACTGCAACGTTTTGTACAGCGTATTAAAAACATTAAAAAACAAAACGGGACAGTGAGCCTGTTGTACAAGTTGACCAGTTTGAGTAAGCTGGGAGTGATATTTATTTATTTATTTATTTATTTATTTATTTATTTATTTATTTATTTATTTATTTATTTATTTATTTATTTATTTATTTATTTATTTATTTATTTATTTATTTATTTATTTATTTATTTATTTATTTATTTATTATATACTACTAATGACGTTCGGCCTCGGAATACCCCGCGGCCATTATTTACATAGTGAGGGAGTATACATTTTTAAATCTTCGTGGTGGAAAGAGAGTTATAATTTAATACTAGTCTGAAAAATATTGAAACATTACAGCGCATTAATGTGGACTTAGCATTGCGTTAGCAGTGGGTTATTATGTGCACTAGGAAAGAGTACAGATTGATTCTGCTATTGGGAGTGCTTCTTACATGATAGTAGGATGTGGTTCAAGTCGGCTCTTTCTCCGGGGTTTTCTGGACGGTGAGGGGTGTCCAATACCTTGATCCTGTGGGAATGACTCGGATAGCACCCTTGACCCAGACTCGTTCTTATTAACGATGTACCGTATTCGTGTTAGTTTCAAATTCTTGAACCAGACTTGCGTTGGGAGTGTGGGCTGAAGGTGGAGATAAACAACAAGATTAATGAGACGCACCATTTTATAGTAGGCCTATAGTATAGTATTTTTTAATTTTAAAAAACTGTTCATGGAAAGAGAATTTGTGAGTCTACAATTCAGTATAAATACCTACCAGAGCTTTAATCAACAACAACAACAACAACAACAAAAACGTGTTTGGAAGACCACTTGATGATTGCAGAACTCTCAGGAAACCGCCTAGTTATGATTTTTCTTTCAAGCTTTGGATTACTACAAACAGGATCCGCGCAAACCATGGTACATGCGTTGACATGCTCTTCAATTGCAGTAAGGTAACATATTCAGTCAGCGATTGCGGAAATGATAGGCTAAACATCCATCACATCGTCCAAACGTGTCCCTGAGATCGCATCAAAGACTCTTTACTGAACTGAACGGAACAATGATGTAATAGACTATATACAGTGTCTCAATTGGATATTTGTTAGTGATTATTTAATAAAGACTTCTATTCATTCCTATTTTTCTCATTACTTTCATTTTGATCATTGCGATATGCCGTGCGGTAAATCATTACCCGACTACAGAGCTGGACAGTGCAGATGGAAGACGAGAGCAGACTGAAATTAGGTACCGTAGAAATATACACAGTTCAAAAAAATTAGGGGAGCATGTATTTGAACGTATGCCATGCTCCATAAAATAATACATCTCACCCAGGTGTATTACCAACTAAACCTTTATTCTTTACCGTTGAAGTATACAATAGAACATCGATGGATTCGCGTTCATTTTCAGAACACGAACGGAAATATCCAAATAGGGGCGAAAACAAACTGATAACAGTCCTCCCGGGTGGATTTTTATCACATTTGGAAGAGCTTCAGTATGGTGTATGTCCTCCACGAGCAATTATCACAGCTTGGCAACTAGGTCGCATGCTCCGTATAAGTCGACGGAGGTCACGTTGCGGTATCTGGTCCCATTCTTCAATGGGAGCCTGTTCGAGATCTTGGAGAGTCTGTGGTGGAACAGAACGCCCACGAACACTTCTATCAAGCCTATCCAACACATGCTCGATGGGATTAAGGTCGGGATTCACTGCTGGCCATTCCATCCCTTGAATGTCCTGTTACCGGGCGAGCTGGCCGTGCGGATAGGGGTGCGCGGCTGTGAACTTGCATGCGGGAGATAGTGGGTTCGAATCCCACTGTCGGCAGCCCTAAAGATGTTGTTCCGTGGTTTTCCATTTTCACACCAGGCAAATGCTGGGGATGTACCTTAAGGCCACGGCCGCTTCCTTCCCAGTCCTAGCCCTTTCCTATCCCATCGTCGCCATGAGACCTATCTGTGTCGGTGTGACGTAAAGCCACTAGTAAACAAAAAAATGAATGTCCATTCTCGCAAGACAGCTCTGGTGATGCGCGCTACTTGAGTCCTGGCATTGTCGTGCATGAGTACGAATTCAGGGCCAACACCAACACATGCTGTAGCAGTATCTGCTCGATGTACGACAAGATCCGTACGGCCATCAATACTGATGCCACCCCACGTCATCACAGAACCTTGTCCGAATCGGTCGCCTTCCTGGACAACATTTGGCATGTACTGCTCACCACGGCGTCTCCATACACGTTGACGTCCATCACGTTGTGTTGAGAACTTCCTAAGTCGCTGACTAATTTTACAAATTTTATAAAACTGCATTTAACTTGAAAAATATGAAATATCTGCATTTAAAATGGAAAATCTGAAAATTAATATTCATTAAATAAAATACACAATCGTCGGACCTTGTACTCACACTTACTTCTTACCTGCTTACTTACACACGCGTTATTTGAAGGGCGCCAGCTACCATTCAGTGCAGCAATAATAGAATGAGACTCTTGACTATCTCTAGGGTGTGGGGTAATAAGCTTACTTTTGACAACATACCATATAAGTTATGGGAAAAGGAAATTGGCGTTCGGTTTCCCCATTAATTTTTAGGTTAAGATATTTTACTGTCAATGAAATAAAACTATGAATTCGTTTGATAGAACAATATATATTCTTTAAATAATATATCAAAAAATAGTGAGTCTTGTTGCGATAAAACAGATGAGAATATGAAATTATGACATTGCAACTGAAAGAAACTAGGCATGAATTTGAATTCTTCTTGACCGGACATTTAACAATATGTACGAAATATTTCCCTCACTGATTCACTTGACTGTACCTTCAACACTTTGAGTGTAATTACGACGTAATCCTTTGATCTGGTGTTTACTGTAGATGTGTCACGCCTAACTTGGTGATACATCCTTGTAACTGCTTCTTCTCCATATCATCTGACTTCTTCGTAAGTCAATATGGTATTACCTCATAGCAGGTGGTATCCCTCTCTGACTCCATGGTAAGCCCTTGCGTCCGTGTCTTCAACTAAGTGACGGACCAACCTTTGGCCTTACTCTCTCAATGACCAGTGATTAATGGCTCACTGAGTCTTCTCCATCTCTCGTTCACACTCGTTGACTGACCGACTGAGGTCTCTTCATCTCGTAGACTTCTTCACTGTTCTACTTCCGTTTAACTAATGACTTATGACCGACTGAGGCCTCTCCTTCCCGTAGACTTCTTCACTGTTCAGCTTCCGTTTAACTAATGACTGACGCTACAATATGCACCCACCTTTTATAGACGTTGGTTGACACAGCTACTGTACGCAATCTCCAGAAATAACAATGACATAATCCCACAACGCCTCAAACTGTTGTATGTAATGGTGAAATCCCCTGGGGCGGCCGACTCTCTGAGCGAAATGCTAAAAGCACACGATGACGTAGCCATGACGTGGCGATGACTTGGCAGAATCGCCAGTATAGTACAATATAACAACGTCACATCCAACATCTGATACATCGAAACTCTCACTGTATATGTATTTAATGTTAATCTACATATACGTATATATGCATACACTCAATTATAAATAATAATTATAACAAAATAATAGTAATCTCATAGATAAAATAATAATAATATGGACATAATAATAATAATATAATAATAATAATAATAATAATAATAATAATAATAATAATAATAATAATAATAATAATAATAATAATAATATCCTGTAACGGGATTTGAACCGTTACAGTGTCAGGGGAAATCTGGACTCGTCTGTGAACAACACAGGTCTCCATTGGTGAACTTGCCAGTTGACGTGGGTACGATAACTTCGATTTGACATACCCTGAGTAGCTAGGGTTGCTGTACGACCATTGGAACCCCATCTACCAAATTAACGTTCACATACCAGACGTTACAAAACATGTTCCCCTAATTATTTTGAACTGTGTATTTAATAAAGCCAGAAGATACCTCATTTGCAGTATAACCATTAGAGAAGAGTTACAACAGACATCGATTATAGAAGTTAAAGAAATGAGAGGACTCTGTTGTGGAAGTTGAACACCTGGTAAGAAGGAACAGCTATAGGAAGGCAAAGGAAGTCTGGAAAGAGGACGATGTCGAAGAAGAAGAAGAAGAAGAAGAAGAAGAAGAAGAAATCTGAACTTGGAAAGAAAAAAAACAGTGCTTGAGTGCACACACGTTACAATGTTTAGTACTGTGCCTCTCACCCAGTTGCGCTGAATCCATCACAGGAGAACCTCACACACTTGATTCTGCTTGTCACCTTCCACTTCAACTACCAGCGCAAGGAGCTCTTTAATAGTTCAGTGAATTCGCTACGAATTCGTTTGTTCACCGTTGAAGACCAATTAATTTTATAAATGAAAATTGCACCATAAATGATAAATGAAGATAAATTAAGCCTTTTTTTTACGTTGCGCCGACATAGAACATGTCATGTGGCGACGATACGATAGGGCATGGTTAGGAGGAAGGAAGCGACCGTGGCCTTAATTAAGGTACTACCGCAGCCAGCATCTCCCTGGTGTGAAAATTGGAAACAACGGAAAACCATCTTCAGGGCTGCCGATAGTGGGTTTCGAACTCGCTATCTTACGAATGCAAGCTCACAGCTACGTAACCTAAACACGTAGCCAACTCGCTTGGTACGTATTAAGGTATTTTCTCCAGGCTTTGACCTTTATACTTATATTAGACTAGCTGATGTGCCTGTGCTTCGCTACGGAACTCTACATTGCATACAGAATTCTAGGTTAGGTAGTGTACACGTTGTGAGTAAGACTCTATTAAATTGCATAGCTCTTGCGTTATCCCAGGAACGCGACGGGGAAGTCACCATACGTCTTTTCTCATGTAAAGACTGGGTTAGGGAATTTTCATTGAAATGTTAGGCCATCTTGCCTACCCTCGGTCGCAGTCACTATCGGCCTGTCTTTTTACATCCTCAGAAAGACTGACTCAGTGGTTTTCCCAACTGAAATCAACATAGTTCATTACAATGACGTCAGTAGGAATGTCGCGATTAAAAGCAATGCCATCATAGTCATCAAATGAAAAACCACAAATTTGTTCACTTTTAACGAATAGTGTTTCACTGTCGATGTAACAGTCTAAAGTTCCAGAGCTGGAATGACCAGGCCGCAGACAGCCGTGAACAGTCCTTTACTACTACTACTGAATGTTTTCATTCCCCCCTACTATTATTTCATTACGTGTGCACACTGCTCGTTCCAATCAGCGCCTCAGAGTACGGATCGAACAGCTGGAATACTATGATGAACCATTGTGTTACGTACCAGCAGTATCAGAAAATGTATGAACCAGAGGAATGCCATGCTAAAGGAGAAAGCTATCTAATTCCCCAGCTATTTCCCGCCAGTATTTGGCAGACTTTTATACTCGATACGTATCAGTAATCCCATCTATCGGAGATGAGTGGCACCATAAGAGACCATAACAAACAATGCTCAATGTAACATTGTTTATCAATTTTATGAGCTTTCGATATTGTAGGCCTTCACAGTTAGTTTTCCTCCTACTCTGGAATACCACTTTTATCATAGTCGGTACGGTAAAACTGAATAAAACAAATGTTCGGAGATTGAATTATTGCATTAAATTTTAAACACCTTCCCCAAAACTACCATTTTATCCAGGATTAATAAAATAATTAGACTGTATTTTCTTATTCCCCAATTCTACATACCGATTTTCATTAAATTCTGTTTACCGATTTTCTCATGGCTCGGCGTTGACATGGAAAATACAAAGAAAAATACAAATACAAATTCATGAACCTCTCTATTATCATAGTCGGTACGGTAAAAATGTATAAGACGTAAATGATCGAACATTTAATTCTATATAACTTTAGTTATGTAGTATTTATCGATAGGACCACTAATAACATAAGTATGTGAGAATTTAATTTTAAGCCTTCCCCTGAACTACCATTTCACTCAGCGTGAATAAAATGAGTTATAGTCTAGATTGTAGTGGCTCATTCCCCGACTTCACAAAGATTTTCATTAAATAATCTTTAGCCATTTTCTTGTGATGCGCGTGCGGACATATATATAGAGAGAAATGCATTTATTTCTGCTTGCCCCATTTGGAGGCTGCCAAAAAGACAAAGCTTACATGAAAATTTTATTAATAACTGCAAGGGTCGTTTAACATATGTCTGTAAATAATAGGTATACCATATTAAAGCCTACTTATTACCAAAAATGTATTAATAAAAATTGTATAAGTCAACAACTTTGAAATACATGAGGAATTCCTCATAGGACAAAGATATAGCTAAGAGTATAAATGAGTTTTTACTATTGCTAACCTTCCTTTCAGAGCTGCTAACCCAGCATCCTTAATAAATTGATTATGCAAATTAAATTTCTTACAAAAGTTGCGAAATGTGTGAGTAATGGTGCCTCTTGCTCCTATCCTCAATCCTAACACATCTATGGAGTCCAGATGGTATTTCTCAGCATAATATGGAATTGTAGGTTTATATATATCACATTTCTTCTTGTGCGCGTTATGTAGTTGAGTGGATGATGTTTCGGTTCTAATTGTGGGATCTATTATGAACCCTTTCCTTGAGCCCGGTGATATAGCTATCGTGTCAATCCGCCGGCTTGACCCTGTCTGAGACAATCCCTGTACTTCCTCGTAGACTGTATAATGCTTTTATCTTAGGGCTTCAGCAGTCATAGATCTTATACGATGATGTCGTGAATTCCGGAGGGTGTCATTAAATGGACAGGATCTCAAGACGTGACCAAGTGTTTCAATCTCACTGTGGCAACGCCGACAGCGGTTATTGTCTTGGGACCTGCCAGGTAATGCACGAACTGGAACTACATTTGCTGTCAGTTTTATGGCGTTTCTCCAGTTAGACAGACAGACAGACATGACGGAAATTTAAAAAGTGCATTTCCTTGTTACTGTTTACACGACCGATACAGAAATACAATTCTTTTTAAATTCTGAGCAATTTACAGACAAAACTCTTATTATATATATAGATATTTCCTCACCATTCTTCTGGGAATAGCGTGGAAGAACCAGTTGTGTACTATCGAACCAGTCTTTAGTGTCACGGCAGCGATCTTCCAAATAATGATCTCTCAATAATATATATTATTATTCATGTTTAATACACGTATTTGTAAATAGATCTACTGTTACGAGTCTCTCGCATTTAATCTCTTAAAAATTCCAGCTGGTTGCACCAGGATTCGATTCCGGATCTTTGAGAAAGAAGGCAAGCGCCTAAACAACTACGCTGTATACCAGGTACTGACGAAGCCATTCCTTTCGTAAATAGGCCTATTATTTCATAGTGTAAACAGCAACACTTTAACACCATTCCTCACAGGGCCTCGCTCCGTACGGAATAGCATCGCTCATACCTCAGTCGCTTTCATATTGTTAAAATCACCGATGAGACAGATCAATGAAAGGAACAAATTTGTTCAGTGCACTAGCAAAAGGTGTATATTTATAGTTTGTAAATCACTTAGTGCGATACTCTGAACTGCTTGTTGGACAAATTTGGTTCAGATTAACTTGTTAACTTGTTCTTGTAATTGAGTTCGACCCAAAACGCAGAAAACAGTAGAAGCAAAATATTTAACTTTTTGAATTTCTTATTAGGCATTGCAATAAATTTCTTTTATTGGCTAATTTTTTATACATGTCATATCGTGTGTATGACACAATTAAATATAGCAAACTTATTTATTTCTTTTAGTTGTAGAGTAAAATTACCATAGCGTTAATACTGAATTTTTGTCGGAGGTCATGGGATAAAAAGGATATGTTTCTTGGACCACCTTGCTCACAGTGCTTCCTGGATAATGATAAAATGTTTAAGATTTTGTACGACATATCGTCACGTTCGCTGAAGTGAAGTAAAATCTTCTCAGAGAAATCGGCAGTTTCCGTTTGCCGTGTTTGAACTGAACCTCGTGGTAGAGAAGCAGCAGTGAAAGTCGTCTGTGTTCCGCTACATCACCGGCGTGACAGCCAGGTTCCTCTAAACGTTGACACCTTCGTATTGCATCATGTTTGACACTAAACTGATGGCCGACTCCATTACATAACTAGTTTGACGCAAGGAAACTCATTAAGCAGAACACCTCGTGGCTCATTCAGCTCCTTCATTCCGTTCGTCCATCTGACGTCTCTCCTTGCATACCGATAGCTACGAGGTAGACTCCTTAGAACGATTGTCTGTAGTAATATAACAACTCCAGAATTCATCTAGAGAGAATCTGTAGTTCGAGTTGTATTTATTTTGACTATTTATCAAAATTACTACAGAATAAAATAATAATAATAATAAAAAGTGCATACATACTGTATAAAACAAATCTAATACCTATACAGTGAACAATACCGCCAGCACGGAAATATACCGTTTTGTTTTTGCATTTAAACACTTTGAGCCGCAGTTATTCATCAGAATAACACAGTTACGTCCGGTTGATCGTGCAATCTGTGGTCAAATGTATTACTAAAGATCATTCAGTGCATTATATATTTAGTGCGTTTGTTCTTCTTATCTTCCCAAAACTTCCTCATCCTATCACTATGGGCTTGTCTTCTCTCTTGTATCCAAGCATTTTCGCGTTTCAAGTTCCTGGCTGTTGGGTTGTTGGATGTGAACTTATGTGAATTTATTTTCTGTCTGAATGCGGTCCGTGTAGTTGCCAGTGGGTCAATATTAATTTCTGCAAGGTCGCTTCGAGTGTCTACTAACCAGCATAAGTCGGTTTGTCGGCTTCCGTTAATGATGAAAAGGATTCTTTTGGTCAGTCGAGAATAGTTCATTCGTGTTGTGTGTCCGTAAAAATGCATACGCCTCTTCCGTGCAACTGAGGAGAATCGCTCTGTCATAGAATACAGTTCTTCTGAGCTTTTACGCATCCAGATACCCTCTTGAATCTTGGGTCAAAATATCTCCCTTTCAGTGCATTGTTCTAATGAATGTATATAAAAATAAGTGCACGTAGGAGCGATAAAGTGAAAGTGATAACACGAAAATGATAATACTGCAGTGATAGACAACTGTTGATTGGTTGAAGTTCCTGGTATTCTTAGACTGGATTGGTCATTCGAGCAAAAATACAAGCAATAATGGTCCAAATAATGACCACTTAATAATACATCTTCTGATTAATCTTAATACAATTATTTGTAAATAGATATACTGTTAGGAGTCTCTCGCATTTAAGCTCTTAAAAATTCCAAGTGGTTGTACTAGGATTCGATTCCGGATCTTTGAGAAAGAAATAATTTTGTTTATTTATTTATTTATTTATTTATTTATTTATTTATTTATTTATTTATTTATTTATTTATTTATCATTTGTATGTACTATTATTTGACGTCTGTCAATGTTCGTAATAACGTTCTTTATGATAATCTTTTTGTGTCGTGCGAATTTCCTTGGTCTACCGCCTGCCTGTACTTTTTCAAATTCATTTCCATGGGTACTTCTATTTCCTCTCACTATTCAAGCCTGCTTAGTACGTCTTTACCGATTACTCATTGCCTGATTCCTTTTCCCTGCTTAAGGTTGCAGGGTCAAATCCTGACGCAGCTGGTATTTTCAGTGCCTTTTTGTGACGAATCCTGCGACATACCATGTTGAATTGTACGTTAAGGAGTAATTTCCAGGTCAAAAGACAGGAACTCGGATGTCTTCTAAGACCTGTAGCAGTTGAAGTAACGTTAAAAACGTGCATTATTACTTTCAATAATGCTACTGACTACATTTGTATGGTTTTCGGAGACGCTGAGGTGCCGGAAGTTGGTCCCACAGGAGTTATTTTACGTGCCGATAAATCTGCCATTTGGACTCAAAAGGCCAGCGTTCTACCACCTGAGCTATTCATCCCGGCCCGTGCAGTATTATTATTATTATTATTATTATTATTATTATTATTATTATTATTATTATTATTATTATTATGTTAGGAAGGTGACAAGAGCGTTTAGGGCGATTTGTAATAATTTAAACTCTTTCTAAAGGTTTAGAATTACACCCTTGTATTGGAAAGTGTAGATAAATCTATTAACTAGCCAATAAGTCTCTTGTGACAATGTGCTCGTTCCTTCCGATCCTTTCGATCCTTTCGATCGTGCTTACATTCGGAGAGAAATGTTCAGTTGGTCGTTCTTATATCAAGAAGTGCACATTCGATACCAAGAACCTGGCTGTTGCGACAGGGAAATGCTGGATTAGTTCCCATCACAGCCCCAGATTATTAGTTTGACACAACTAACAAATACTCAACATAAAATCCATATGAGATCAATGTACAAAGTTATTCATAGTTGATAACCAAACCCTGAATAAGAATTATTTGTTAAAACAGCAACGAGGTTTAGGACACTTAACATGTTCTCCCGATGGGAAAGAAGTCAGCCGTCGAAAATTTGATTGTCGGGCAGAGTTGAAAATTGAAGAATAGCTCTAGCCTTGACACAACATAAGCCCGAAAGCCTATATTATGTCTACAAGTACGGGTTGTGAAAGCATCAGTGTTAACATTAGACTTGTTTGCTTAAATGTATTAAACGAGGTGTAAAGGCGGGCAGTAAGCACAGATGTACAGCTTCCGTGGGTGAAAGATGGCGCTCTCTGTGCACAACAATATTTAAAGAGCAGATAAAATAAATTATGTTCAGGTCAAGAGTCAGAGTCCATTTCTTACTCATCACTGAGCATAGAAGTCTTCGGTGAACCAGGACCACTCTAATGAAGATATCATGTGGTAATGCAGTCTTGACGAGGTCGTTGTCTGAACCTCGAGCGAGTTGCTGTACATCCAGTACCTTGAATAAGTGTAGCTAAGTATTACATCCAATCCATGAGCGCTGGCATTATTACTGAACGAACATCCTTGTCGCGTCCTCACTCCACGGTCATTCAAACTGGTACATCAAAACTCTATTGATACACTTCTGGAAATGTTTGAATTCTCTGCCGGCCCTTAAAATTGCAAAGCTATAAAAGAAGGCAGTCAAAGCCATAGCTATTATCCAGAGCTTATAATACAAGGGTGAGCGGCATTAACTGTTGCTAAACGGTGCAGCATGTAGAGAAAAAGCATTGAATGTGCACGCGGGGTATATTCTGACCATTGAACATCACAGTGACAGGTCAAACATTTAATCAATGGGTGCAATATCAATCAATGTAGTTTCAGTAGTTTGCTTAAGATAATTTACCGTAGCCGTGGGTGGACTGCAGTGTGTTAGTCGTTGTCCAATCATGAACTAGATGCATTCACTAGGCACCTAACCTGGTAAAGGCATACACCAAAGATAAAATGAAATATGGTGGGCATCCAGGAATTGTTGGACGTTGGCTCCTAATGCTGCCACAAATTCTCCTGTTATTAAATGGTCCGAGAAGCAGAAAAATCTATGTAATACCATTCTTCCCAACATACGCTACGTTCTAAGACACCACTGCCGACACTGATGCCTATGATGCGCATCATTGGTAGGTGCAGCAATGAGGGCGTTTTAAACATGCGTCTATTCTGCAGATTACATGGATCGCATGTAATGTATTTACGATTTACAATACGAGTGTCCGTAACGTTGCTGTACTATCCATAATAGCGGGTTCACTGGGATCTTGTACGTCTTAACACAATAATCACTGCTACAAACAGCACATACTTTAGGTCAATAAATTTGTTCCTCTTTAATTCACTGATTCGATATTTTCAACAGTGTGGCCGTATTCCTTCCAACATTTGCACGAATATCTCGGAAGGATACTTCAGTTCTCTCTAAGACGGAAAACGTATTCTTCGGCGAGGCATTCTTACATCCCCTGTGTACACGAACAGCGAGCACACACACTTGAGTACGCTTATACCCCTTATACTGTTCCCTTATGACGTGACTGGAGTATTTAGTGTACAGATGTGCTGCACCACTAATTATATCATTATCTTCCTACTGAACATAAGTGGGGTGTGTGTCATTTATAGTATTGCAGTTTTAATATTAGGAGACAGAAGGCGCTTATTCATTTATGATCGAGAATTCATAAGGACAGGCCTACTGAGCGATATACTTCAACTCGGCTGAAGTTTTGCCGACCTGCCTGGAGAACTAATTGCCTTGAGGTTGACATCCAGCGGTTTCTACTGCAAGGTTGTTTGGAGGACAGAGTGGACATCATCACCACCACCGCCACAAGGTTTAGTGCTAATGCAAGTCACCAATCAAATTGTAAAACTTTCACAGTTCAATCTTCCTTGTACTACATAGCGCGAACGGACAGGAAGAACTGCTTGTACTTTCGACAGCTGGGGGTGGAAAGAAGCAGCAGAGTCAGTTCAGCATGCCGTGCAAGAATGCCCACTGCATGCTTTTTCGGGATCCTTGAATGTATAACTGCACGCTAGCCCGGAAGCTATGTCGTCATTGACCTATGGGTCTTCCTTATCTGTTGTATGTCTTCTTTTTTCGCCCATGTACGTATTAGTCTCTAGTATAAGTATGCATAGCATAAATATTTTTAGTGTAGTCTTCAGTATAAATTCGTGATTGTCAAATATGCACCATACGCCAATAATACAAATAATAAATAGAGTTAACCATATTTGTAAATATAAGTTTGCGTGGTCAAAACTAGTAAAAATTTCGAATAAAATTTTATAACTTATAACTGGAGACAAGGCCCGTAATTTTTTAAAGATTAGTGGTGTTGTCGGTTCATCACTGACCTCATGCTCCCAAGATAGCGAATTCGATCGTAGCTGTGGTCGGAGGCATTTATCGGTGTTTAAATGCGAGATGCCTGGATTTTTTCAAATTGAAGAACTCCTTCGAGGCAAAATTTCGACACCCGACATATCTTAAGAAAATGTTCAGTTTAACTGTTGGTTTAAAAAAACGTTATTTCAAATATCGTATTACTTCTGTTTTTTTTCTTTTTTTCTGAGAATTCGGTTGTAACTCATCCAGCTTTTTTGTAGCGATTCTTTTTTCTTTCACTTTGCTTTACGTCGCACCGACACAGATAGGTTTTATGGTGACAGTTGGACAGGAAGGGGCTAGGAATGGAAAGGAAGCGATCGTGGCCTTATAAGATACAGCCCCAGCATTTGCATGTTGTGGAAATGCGAAAACACGGAAAACCATCTTCAGGGCTGCCAAGAGTGGGCTTCGAACCCACTATCTCCCAGATGTAAGCTCACAGCTACGTAACGTGCTGCCACTCTCTCGGTGTAGCAGTTCAAGTGCAGCTCTCCGTGGTTATTAGAATTTAGTCATGACTGTTTTTTTTTTTTTTTTTTTATCGTAGCTTATCGACACCTCATCATTTGTTAGTCTTCGGAAAACTGATTGCCATCTCACTCACATTCTGCAATAACAAATTATAAAGATAAGTTTATTTCCTAATACTACAAGTCTTTTTGCATTCTAGAATGAGATCAGGTCCACCAGCTCTGCACTCTGACCGGCTAACCAAGCAGAGGAGGAGTGGCCACGGCTCTACCGTGCATTCGGGAGGCGGGACAGGGCTGGACCTCAGGGTTGGCCGCAACCGTTGGCTGTCCTGAGAATGGTTTTCTGTGGTTTTCCATTCTCCTGCACTAAGGCGAATGCCGGGACAGTTCCTAGTACAGGCCACGGCTCCCAACCCCCTCACCTTTTCCGTGCATCTTCTTCACCACAACAAATCTCCTGGCCTGAGAGGCGGCGTCATCATCTAAGAGGTCCGCCTCCCCCTTCATGGGAGGAATGAAAACATGTAGTAGTAGTAGTAGTAGTAGTAGTAGTATCTCAAGTCCAAGCCAGTGATGTGAGTTTTCTTACACATGAGGACTGCATAGCCACACTTCAACGCTTCATTTTGGAATTGATGGTTAATTGTTGATTAATATTGGGGACTTCGAATATATTTGATCATCCCTGGATACTTCTTTGCTTTGGGAAACTATCACGTATTATTGTGAAATCAGATGGGAGAGTTGCTCACTCCAGTTACTGAGAGGGGTGCCCCAGGACTTGATCCCATCAACCCAGCTTCTGACAGCGCGGAGATTCGAAACTCCCATCTCTGAGCGGTGGAGCTCCTCACTTCTACCACAGCGTAGATTTAACCGAGCGAAGGTGAATCAAAATGGTTACTCCTGTTTTGACTGTAAAAATTAGACCCCGAAATTCGGTAACAAATGTGGTAGTAGTGACTATTGTTTCAAGATGAAGTAGAACTGGGCAACTATCCCGTCTTTATCCGAATCAGAAGGCAAAATTCAAAATCCCACTCTTCAAAGGATGAAGGTATCGGTAAAGAAAGGACCCAAAAGGGTGTAATTATGAAATACACTCTGGGCCTCGTAAACCTATGAACGTCCGGGTCAGAAGAGAACAGGTCTTGGCCAAGGAAGGTCGGATAGAAAATGCGAAAGAGAGAAGCCTAGCCCTTGTGGGCGCGAACCTATGTTCCTCAGATGAGACCCACGGAGGGGTCGAACTAATGCCACAGAAAAGAAATTCCTGTATCTCGATATACTGTACGTCTCTCACTACAGGCTGGCTGGCAAGCTCTTCCGTCAACAGTATTTCCTTCATGGTCGCTAAACTTTCTCCATTCCGCGCGCATATGTTAAATCATAATAGCACTCAATGCAAATGCGCTCCGTGTTTTATTCAAGGTTCTGGCGCCCTGGCATAGTGATGCAAATGATTCCCCTATTGTTTTAAGTGGCCGCCTGGATTTGCATTGTTCGGCGTGATTCGAGCCCGTTACGGTGAATGTGCGCGTGCGCCAAGCCCGGTCGACGGACAGACGAGTGCAGCAATGCGCACCCAGCCAGTCAGCTGGTGGCCAGTGTGCCCGTTCAGACATGGTTCTCATAGCAGGTAGGCTGCACTGCAGGTGGTTTACCAGTATAGTGTCATAGTGCTGTTTTTTGTGGTGTGGAGTGTTGGCTAATGCTACCGGGAAGTTTTAATGTGCATTGTATTGTCCTGTATAAAGAGGTCTTGAGAAGAGTATCTTGGCTGCTGAATGTTGATTAAAAAAAGGCCTATTCTAAAGTGATTGTCCTGAAAACAAATGAGTGTAAATATTAATGCGAATGCTGTGGTCATTAGCATTGACGAATTTTTCATAATATTTGGTGTAGTGTTACACTCTTTCTTCGAGACGATCAAATGACGAAAATGCCTTGAAGATATTAATAATAATAATAATAATAATAATAATAATAATAATAATAATAATAATTTCGTTGCACTGATAATTTTTGAAAGAAATTAGTTTTGTAAATAACTGGATCGGTAAGGTTGACTTATCTAACTGTTGTTCATATCTTGATGTGCGACGTGTGATGCAGTTTACTCGGTAAGGTTATGAACGAAAATATTTTGTTTCAAAAAAGAGAATACAGTATGTTGACATCGTGCAGTATCTTTATACAGCAATTCTTTTTAGGTGGAAGGAAAGCTGTCGAACAAAAAAGATTCATTATAAAAGTATGAACTAATGTTTTTATTTAACAAAATGTATTTCGGAATTTCTCGTAAATATCACATTGTTTTGATATGGCTGTTGATACCGTGATCGTAGTCGCAGGACTTCAGTTTCACGTGAAACTCGAACCACAAAGACGTAGCTTTTCATTTCAAAAATCCCACATGTAGTGACCTGGATTTGAATCACAATTGTCTTGATCAGAAGGTTGTAACTATGTATCTTGGCTATCATGCTCCTTTAATCTTAATATATTTGCATATTATCTTATTTAATAATTTGACTCCAAGCTCGATAGCTGCAGTCGCTCAAGTGCGGCCAGTATCCAGTATTCGGAAGATAGTGGGTTCGAGCCCCACTGTTGGCAGCCCTGAACATGGTTTTCCATTTTACACCAGGCATAGGCTGGGGCTGTACCTTAAGGCCATGGCTGCTAACTTCCCAAACCTAGCCGAAATTCTTCTGTGTGCTTGTACAACGTTAAATCATTAGAAAAAAAAAAAAAAAAGAGACCTGTCCCAGGACTCGAAAGTGCATAAAATGTTAGAAAATGGTGCCAGTCTCAGCTCATAATATTGTATTCCACGTTAAAAAGGGCAATAGTTCCAAAATTGATTTTGAATGAGTCCCAGTATTATCTGTAACACACTGTGTTTTTCCCCCAGGATGCAGGTCCGTTGAGATACATCGAATTAACGCTAATGCAGTGAGTCTGCAGTTGCCGTTGAATGCGCTTTTTAGAACAGAAGATAGTATTTTGCCTTTGCTGTTGTTGTTGTTGTTGTTGTTAAAGTTCGCTATAGATTCGGTTCTTTAACAAAATGCAAAGCGTTCAAAGCTTTTGTTCTTTTTTTTATTTTTAAGATAATTAAGCGTTAAAAGAATTCCATTCTTCATCTTTGCTACTTCTGATACGCCATAGAATATAAGTAATTTATACCGGGTTGGCCAAGCGAAGAACGATCTGAACATTAGTACGGCTAATACATTAGGTCATTCCATTCTTTCCAAGAGTCTTGGTCCTGTAAAACCATATACTGTACCTACTGTACTTTGTCGTGTGTGTGTGTGTGTGTGTGTGTGTGTGTTAATCCAGTCCTTCGGTATCTTACACGAATGCTAGTATTCTCGGTAATAGCAAATAAAAATTATTAGTAATAAAATAAAACGTGGCAGGAGAGAGGTACATCTCGTAAGTAAATTCGAAGTTTACCGTCTGTAATGCCAACCATTCTAACGACTAGTCTATTCGAAATAATCATAATAATTTTAGAATTTCATGTTTAATTTTTGATTTTAAAGGAGTACTACATAGTGGGGATTCCAATGAGGTAATGTCCGACCCGTTGGCTGAATGGTCAACGTACTGGCCTTCGATTCAGAAGGTCCTGGGATCGATTCCCGGGTCGAGGATTTTAACCTTCATTGGTTAATTCCAGTGGGTGTTTGTGCTGTCCCCAACATCCCTGCAACTCACACACTACACTACGCAGTTACCTGCACGTGGCAGATGCCGCCCGCCCTCATCGGATGATCTGCCTTACAAGGGCTGCACTCGGCTAGAAATAGCCACACGAAATTGAATTACTAAGGTAATGAAGTTGTGCTGAACTTGGTCAGGACATGGCATTAGAGGTAATGTTAATTAATCTTACAAGGATTCATATGAATTAAAAAGAGGATTTTCAGTACATGGAGCAGGAAGTCGTTCGCTTCGTACTTTGCTTAACCTTGTCTATAACATTTAATATACCGGTATCTAGGTGTCATTGACTTAATAGATTATGTATCAAAACCATTTTAGTAAAAATTCCCCAGAGTTCACTCTTAGGACTGAATAAGATACGCTGACCACACGGCGATGAAAGGCATATGTATGAGAGAGAGAGAGAGAGAGAGAGAGATGTTTGTTGTTTAAAGGGACCAAATATCTAGATCATCGGCCCAAGAGAGAGAGAGAGAGAGAGCACTTGTGAATTCAGATGGTTGTTACTATGGCCCATATTAACGTGTGTATTTACCTCGAGTTGAAATCGGAAAGCACTGAAAATTATTTATGCGATGAACAGTGCTGGGATTGGAACCGGTGCTCTTATTGGACCAGCAAGTAGACTTTGTACTTATCTCATGGTGGACATTATATGAGCTGAGGTTTGAAAATTCCAAGATCTCAGGTGAAATTAAATATATATAGTCTGAAACTGTGGTTGGCCGGTTCGAGTCCCATTGGTCGAAGAAAGTTTTCACCATCAGAATGTTGGCCGGCAATACAGGAGAGGTGGTGATATACAATTTCTAATCACTAGAATGCGTGCCAAAATCCTGGATTCAATTGCAAACCTCTCGGCATTGTTCGTATGGACTGGGGGCATATGACGCTGTTCAGTGGTGGTATGGTAATTAGTCCGTCGGATAGAGACGTAAAGCCTTGAGCAGACCCCTTGGTGCTATTCGATAGGAGTAGGGTACGCGCTGGCACAGGGCTTCACCCTCTCCCTTCCTACTGTCATATATCACGTCATTCATTTCTTCTCATTAACTTCTCTGAGGAGGTTGACGTTAGGAAGAGCATCCGCTCCGTAAAACTCACTAGCCCTACGAATATTCATCTCTCTTCATATCCGACCCCGTAGAGAAACGAGACAACGGTTGGACATACATTGTTCGGGCAAGTAGTAATTAATTGTCTATTAGAACCAAATTTTAATAACAGTTCAGTAATAATATTAATAAAACAATAACGTCCGAGCTTAATCCTTTTGGTAGCTTATCCTTCGGATAAGGGAAAGTTCTTCAAAGAAGTAATGAGTAAAATCAGATAATAAAATATTATACATTAAAATTTTCATTTACATGCTCTTGTTGTTACATTATTCTTTAAAAAAGCGTATTCTACGCATGATGTTCTCATGAAAGCTATTCCATTTGTTGTTTAGTTTATAGATGAATTACTGCTATTAATAGATATTCATCATAAGCATACAAAATCATGTACTATATTACACTTTGACGACCAAAGTTTGAACTAGGGATAGTTTTAGTGAAAGGTTGTTAATTATTATTATTGAGAAGTGTTTATTTTAAGCACCTTGCTTCACTGCTCCCTATTTCATGGTAACGGATGACATTCTCTTGTCTAGCGTGGAGCAGTACATGATATGGCTATTATGATAACAGGATAAATGTCAGTTAATATTTTCTTCCTCGGGCACAACTACCCAGAATTTCCCTAATTTAGTTCACACGCGTGCAGTTTGATTTTACTCACAGAATTTGTGATTTGCTGTATTCTAGTTAAGAGAATTCAAGGCAGGCATGAATGTGACAAGAATGACTGGTGGGTGAGTAGGTGGGAACACTGGGAGGGGGAGATTACAGTTTTTTCTCTAATGTTTTCATTTCCCTCCCTGAAGGGAAGGAGCGGGTCACCTAGGGGGTTTACGCCCTCTCTCTCTCTCTCTCTCTCTCTCTCTGGCCTTACAGGTAATGCTAGGTCAGCAATAAACACCCTAAACACGAGTCGTCTTAAATTATCAGTCAGTCACCACTGATCTGCATTTAGGGCTGGCAGATTCCGTATCAGTCCTAGTATATTTTCTTAAACGATTTCAAAGAAGTTCGAAATCTGTCAACATCTCCCTTGGTAAATTATTCCATTCCTTAATTCCTCTTCCTATAAACGAATTTTTGCCCCAAACATGCCACCTAGTCTACCAGTTCGTTCCTTTTACTCCTAAGTCTTCTCAGCACAAATTTGCCAATTTTCCTTACGTTAGTCTTTTGTTGGAAACCGACCAGAACAAATTGTGCTGCTTTTCTTGGGATATTTTCCACTTCTCGAATCGGATAATCCTGATTAGGAGCCGTATACACTTGAACCGTACTTTAATTGGGGTCTTGACAGTGTCCTATACGCCCTCTCCTTGGCAGCTTTTCTCATAACCATATGAAGAGGTCTGCAACCTTTAATTACAATCCCATTTATGTGATCAGCCCATCAATATCTTTCCTTATATTAACACCTCAATACTTGATGATGATGATGATGATGATGATGATGATGATGATTGTTTAAAGGGGCCTAACATCTAGGTCATCGGCCCCTAATGGTACGAAATGAGACAAAATTTAATGGCAATTTAAAAGTCCAAAATTCATCCACTGACCAGAATTCAAAACGTGATTGTTTTATTTAGCGTATGATGCTTCATTTGACAATCGTTTGATGATTGATGAATGGATGAATATGAATTTAAAACAATCAGTGGATCCGACACGCAATGCCTCACCTTCCTAGAAACTACAGTGTATTAGTGACCAAGGGACTGCTTCCAAATGCACAATCCTGAAACGATGATGCTTGTTGTCTAAACGGGTTCAAAATCCAGGTCAGCGGCTCCTCATAAGGTACTTATCGCTAGTAAATTAGAACCATGGTATTTCTCAAGTTGCGGTAGATACTAATCAAAAGTAGCGTAAACTCACGGTGTTCCAAACATTATGGTACTACTCACAAGTATTGTACGTCGCACAGGTAACTCAGATCTATGGAGTTTCTCACATAATGGCGCCACTCATAGGCAACGCAAATCTATGGTGCACCTCACATAGGTGTACTAATCACAGGGACTCGTACTATCCCGTGGTGTTTCTCACAGAGTGGGTACAAATCACAGGCAACGCAGACCAACGGTGTCGCTCATATAGTGGTACTAATCACAGGCAACGCCCAGGCCCGTGGTGTTTCTAACATAATGGTACAAATCATAGGCAACGTAAGCCCGTGATGTTCCGCACATAGTGAGTGATATTAATCACAGGTACTGGAAACCCACAGTGAACCGCTCTCTGCTGCTACTGATCACAAACCTATTGGGTACCTAACATAGCGGTACTACTCGCAAGTAAAGGCGAGCCATGGTTTTCCCCGCGTGATGGTACTGATCACAAGTAGTTTCGTGGTCCTAATTCAATCATTCCTTAGTCGCCTCTTACGACAGGCAGGGTATACCATGGATGTATTCTTGGTCTGCGTCCCCCACCCATAGGGGATACCTAACAGACGGATGAGGAGCTGGCCTTCTGACCCCAACTTGGCAGGTTCGATCCTGGCTCAGTCCGGTGGTATTTGAAGGTGCTCAAATACGTCAGCCTCGTGTCGGTAGATTTACTGGCACGTAAAAGAACTCCTGCGGGACTAAATTCCGGCACCTCGGCGTCTCCGAAAACCGTAAGAGTAGTTAGTGGGACGTAAAGCAAATATTATTATTATTATTATTATTATTATTATTATTATTATTATTATTATTATTATTATTATTATTATTATTATTATTATTGGGGATACCTAAATACTTAGTGATTCCCATGAGTTAGTCACCCCATCAACACTATAAATACAACTAAGAGAACTTCCCTCTTGGTGAAACTTACAGGCTGACTTTTCACCCCATTTACCATCATACCATACAACTTCGTCGAAGGCTTTTTGCAGTCTCTCACAATCTTGTAACTTATTGCTCTGTATTGCATATTATCAGCAGTTCTTCACTCGTGGACTGTTTTTATTGAACAGAATTACGAACGTATGCGTAACAGTCCCGCGTTCTGGGGGTAGCTTTTCTGCCTCTTAACCGGAGGCCCCGGGTTCGATTCCCGGTCAACCCAGAGATTTTTACGTTTACCTGAGGACTATTTCGAGGTTAACTCTGCCTACGTGATTACAGTTGACGAGCTATCTGATAGTGGCCCTGGTCTAAAAAGCCAAATATAACGATCAAGAGAATATGACTCGCTGACCACGCGTTGCTTCATAATACGTAGGCCTTCGCGCTTGGTAAGCTAAAGGTCCTTCGGGGCCGGTAGCGCCAGGGTATATTTTATAACTCAGCCTCACGAAATGTTATTCTGGGGTCCGCAGCAATATTACTCTTCAAGAATAAGCAGTACGCATGACGTAAATATAGCAGTGCATAGGTTAGTCGTTTGACTAAATGCTCCACAGAAATCTCATCATGCTGACGTCACTAGGCCGTGGTAAGGGGGGCGGGGCAGCACAGTGAACCCCTTTATTTCGAATGGTTCAGTACACTTCGAAACGCTGCAGCGAGCGAATGGCCGGAGCAATTCAGGTGTCAGTTTGTGCGTGAATAAATAGTCTAACAAATACAATAACCAATAAACATATACAACAAACCCACGTAGACTGTATAACCAAAATGTAGGTTACAAATCAAATCGGCGACTTCACCATCGAAATATCAATTACGGTCTCCTCATGTTGGGGTACCGTTGCGAAGTTGTTTTTGAGCCGGCCATAATCGTATCATAACGATTACCAAATAGACTGATAGGTTTTGTGCGCCGAATTGAGGTGAATCGCAGGGTTATGTGAGGAATTGTATGAAATAGCTGTACGAAACGAACTTAGCCTTTAGAGAGACACAGGCTTCATCCATGTTAATTATGAGGAAGTGACGTCAGCGTGTACAGTTCCGTTTTCCAAGCGTGGCCCGAAAACACACTCCCTAGATCGCCAATACGTGATAAACTGACAACACTTACAAAAATTTTCTGGTAGGCCAGTGTGATCTCGGGGACTGTTTATTCTTTTTATACAAATGTGTTGAGTTGAACGGCTTGTAAGTTTTTTTTTTTTTTTGTAATATATTGATCTTTTATTTATTAGACATTGCCAACATTTTTCTGGCTTTTTCCAAATTGCCTGGGTTATATAGTCCTGTTTTACGGCTGGATATCCTTCCTGATGCCAACCGAATTTGAAGGGATATATTCACTATTACGTGTTTCTATGGCGGTTGTTAGTGTGATGTGTTGTATGTAGATGTGTATTACGACGAACGCAAATATCCGGCCACCGAGCTACAGGGATTAAAGTTAAAATCCTCGACCCTGCCGGGAATTGAACCCGGGGCCCTCTGAACCATTCAGCTAACCATTCAGCCAAGGAGCCGGACAAGGAGTCATACTTATAAGTGTATGAGTTCACTGATTTTGTTATTTAAAAGTAATTTTAATAGTTGATTTACTTTCTTTTTTCTTTTTCAACAACTATTTTACGTCGCACCGACACAGATGGGAAAGGCCTAGGAGTTGGCCTTATTTAAGGTACAGTCCCAGAATTTGTCAGGTGTGAAAATGGGGAAACCACGGAAAACCATCTTCAGGGCTGCCGACAGTGGGGCTCGAACCCACTATCTTCCGGATGCAAGCTCACAGCTGCGCGCCCCTAACCGCTCGGCCAACTTGCCCGGTGATTTACTTTCTATACAGGCTTATATTACATAAATGAAAACCATGATGCTAGTTTGCTAAGTTAGGATGTTTTAAATATTTTAACCGTAGTATTCAGCTGATTTTTCGATAGTTTTATAAGGAATAATTGGATACCTTGTAACGCTATGGCTCTGTCGATGTTCAGGAGACTCAGTTCGCCAGGCATTTCAGTTGGATTTCATCTTCCAATTGTGTACATGTTGATAACGAGTTAAATGTCCCTTCTGCTACCGTCGACCTTAAGAGAAGCTTCAGCACCAGATTTTCCTCTTGAAAAAGAGTTCTTTATTGCGCCACTACATCTACTCCACGCCCTTTGTTATTTAAAACAACGTTATGTTACAAACCCGATTTATTTCACCCGTTCAAGGGATCTCTTTAAGGATGTCATTTCGGCACAGGTACAAAGCATTCTCAGTGAAGATTATTTATTATTATTATTATTATTATTATTATTATTATTATTATTATTCATCTACGCTGGGACAGTAGTCATAACCGTGAAGTAAAGATTGTTGAAGTCAGTGCCTTCTTGTGATTAGAGTCTCTTTGGAACTTGATCGTTTAAGAAGCCTGAACTTTGGTAAGGACTGGGAATGTTTCGTTTACATCTGTTTGCCCTGGGTAACTCTTACTCTTTGTAAGTATATCAGTAAATCGCACAATCATCAAAATGACCGTGTCTGCTCCAATGTTTTTGATCATTCTGATAGCTACTTAACGCTGCGCATTTATTTTAGTTAAGATACGAAATTTAGAGGCGACATCGTTCTTATTCTGGGCACTACTAACAGGAGTGCTCCCAGCTCACAATATTCACTGTTAAAGTGAGTCGAACCCCAGTGGAAGACAAACATTTTAAACTAAATATTAAAGCTAGATCCCATAAAATAATAGGTTACTAGACAATCTCTCAAGTTCAAAGATAAATGGGAACATCAATAAAATATACACAGAGTATTGTATGAAATCCCACTTACTCATACTAGCAACGAATAATATTGTCACAGAGTGGTAGTATTATAAAAAATAGTTAACTTAATGAGAAACGACGATCATACTGACTGCAGTTTCACTACACTGAAGAAACAATGGATTGGAGATTAACACAAAGAAAACAAAACGCTGTATGGTAGATAGTAGATATGGCCAAAGGGTGCACGTGTATTTTAAGACAGTTAAGTGTATCATTGTGAGCTTATAATTCGGGTTTGATTTCCGGTACTACCAGAAATTTAAGAATGGCAGGAGGGCTTTTATGTGGTACATGACCGAGCTCGATAATTGCAGACGCTTAATTGCGGCCAGTATCCAGTATTCGGGAGGTAGTGGGTTCGAATCTCACCTATCTGTGTTGGTGCGACGTAAAGCAACTTGCAAAAAAAAAAAAAAAAAAAAAAAAAAAAAAAAAAAAAAAGTAGTACATGCAGCTCACCGCCATTGGGGGTGTGCCTGAAAAGAGCTGCACCACCTCAGGACGAGGGCACGAGTTTGTTCAATCAATCAATCAATCAATCAATCAACTGAAAGTGCCGCCAATCGCTGCATACCCAGAGGTTATTGCAGACAGTATATTCCAGGCTGGAACAAAGACAGTCTGCAGCTTCTAAGAATATCAACACAGTGGTGAAGCAGACACTGCCACCCAGCTACTCCAATCATTAAATTAAAACAGGAAGACAATATGGCAGTCCCTAGACCATACTCACTTATACAGGAAAGCATGATCCCTTATTAGAAAGCTGGACACATCCAAAACCACCAATAGACCAAAAGCTACCGTCAGTTTGGATAATATGACTAAGTATATGATCTCTGTCTCACAAGGCAGAATATAAAGAAGTGCTAAGCAACAAAATCCCTTTACAACTGGAAGAGACTGTAGAAGCTGCCAAGAGCATAAAACTAGGGAAAGCTGCATGGAATTTACCCAGAGTTTCTACTGCTTTGTGGACAAGCTATGATTAGATGGCTTACTACCTTCTCCTCGAACATTTTGGAGATGGGCAACCTACCGCCACTTTTCAAGACAACGAAAATAATAGCGATCCCCAAGCCCAACAAAGATTCATCAAAAATGGAAAATTATCATCCTACAGACCTCTTAAGCATCACATTGAAGCTACTAGAAAGACTAATTTATAATAGAATCTGATTCAAGACCGACAGTCAAAGAAAGCCGGCATCTGGGAAGATTTCTACTCCATCGATGCCATGATAAATAGCGAGCAGGTTCAAGGTGATTCTGATCTGTGGCACCTACTGACAAGGTTATCTGTTCATGGGATTCATTATAAACTATGTAACATACAACATTATCATAAACCAGGTCCAAAATGCATCTGCTCGAGATGTGACACACACTGTAATAGCTACCATGTATCAAGTTGCAAACAATGATTGGAATCACTCGAAAAATTTTGTAATGAAGATTGATGTAATTTAATTCTTTGTGCATTGTGCACATTAAATTATTAATAGAATTTATTTTACCATCAACAAGAATGTTCCACCAGAACAGGCTGGCTTCAGACTTGGGAGAGGATGTGATGAACAAGTTCTTGCACTTTTGACCCGAACTGAAAATTATTTTGAGAAGAAACTCATAAAACATGGCTGTTTTCTTGGATATCTCACCTGCTTATGACAGTCTGGCATGAAGATGATCTTCTCAAATTCATCAGTCATATTTCTTGTTTGTAGCTCACTAATCTTATGGGTAACATACTGAGCAATATGTATTTCCAGGTCTTCACTGAGGATTCAGAGAGCAAGTACAAAAGTTAAACGATGGGCTTCTGCAAGGGTCTGTGTTAGCTCTTATTCTCTTCAATTTGTAGACACATGAATTACCACAAACCAAGCCCAGGAAATTAATTTATGTTGACGACATTGCCTTGTTATGCCAAGATCAAAGTTCCTTTGAAGCTGAAACAACACTTGTCAGATCTGAAGAAGCCGGATAATTATTTCCAAAAATCCTATCTCTGACTTAACCCTTAAAAAAAAGTTGTATCTATGTTCCATCTCCACAATAGACATGCAAATTTTAAGCCAACAATCACATTCGGAGAAAAGACTCTCCAACACTGCAGCACATCCAAATACCTAGAAGTAACATTGGACAGATCACCAACATACAAGACCTACACTTCAAATGTTGCTGCCAATATTAAAACACAGAATAACATACTCTAGAATTTGAGGCACCTCTTAGGGAGTTATTGCCTTCATCTATTGATCCACTGCTCTGGTTCTTTGTTATTCCATTTATTTATTTATTTATTTATTTATTTATTTAGTGTATGACTTTACAGATACAATACATACATACATGATTTTGGAAAGCAAATTATATTTTTATGTCCATGTTGTTTATGTACCTATTTGTCTCTGGAAATGCACCAGCAAAAAATCATTGATGTCACCACTGTACTTTCTTTCTGGACACTCTGTGATAATATGTTTGATAGTCTGCTTAGAAGCACTGCAATCACAGTTTGGTTTAGGAATTCTTTTCCATTTATAGTGCAAAATCTGCACAATTACCATGGCCTGATGGTATCCTGTTAAGAGTAGATCAAGTTTTACGAGGAAGCTCAAATCCAGTTGGTAACGACAAACCAATTTGTGGCAGAGTTGACTCAGGCCTAGTATCTCGTCTTTCCTGCTATTCTTCAGTTGTACTGAAGTTGGTATTCTTCAATTCTACTGCAGTTTTTATTGGTGGATTTCGAGACCTTAGACGATTCAGATGGACATTGGCAATATTGCCATGGGGATTACTCATTTTCTTCAACTCCCTGAGGAGAGCATTTTTACATCGAAGATCTGATGATGATGCTTGTTTGTTGTTGTTGTTGTTGTTGTTGTTGTTGTTTAAAGGGGCCTAACATCTAGGTTATCGGCCCCTAATGGTATGAAATGAGACGAAATGGTATGACAGTTTAAAAATCCATAATCCTCCACTGACCAGAATTCAAAAACGTGAGAACAAAGAATGAATGGATGGATATGAAGTTAAAACAATCAGTGAATCCGACCCGCAATGCCTAAGATTCCCAGAAACTTAGCGTTAAACTATAGTATTACTGACCAAGGGACAGCTTCTAAAGCACAAAACTAACTAACATGCTTGTAGTCGAAATGGGTCCAAAATCCAAGTCATTGCCCCTCATAATGGTACTTATCACTAGGAAAATAGAACCATGCTGTGTCATGTTGCGATACTAATCAAAAGTAGCATACACTCGTGGTATTCCACACAGTATGATACTGTGCACAGGTAATGAAATTCACACATGTAACACAGACCTATGGCGTTTCGCACACTGCGGCACTACAGACAAGCAGCGCAAATCTATGGCATTCCTCACATAAGTGGACTAAACACAGGGGCCCGCACTATCCCGTGGTGTTTCTCACAGAGTAGGTATTAAGCATAGGCAAGGCAGAACCATGGTGTCGCTAATCCCATGGTGTTGCTCATAGAGGAGTACGAATCACAGGTACTGTAAAAGCCACCAACGCACTCTATTGCTACTAATCACAAACCTATTGTGTACCTAACATAGTGGTACTATGCGCAAGTATAAGTGACCCATGGTGTTCCCCGTGTGGTGGTACTAATTACAAGTAGTATCATGGTTCTAATTTTATAATCCCTTGGTCGTCCCTTTTAGTCACCTCTTACGCCAGGCAGGGATACCGTGCATGTATTCTTCGTCTGCGTCCCCTACCCACAGGGGGTACATCGAAGATCTGGTGGGAAGATATCGCTGAGGGGAGATAGACAATATGGGAGTGTAGACCTTATTGTGCCAGTGATGAGACGCATCGTGGCGTTGAGCTGCATATCTATGAGGTTGGTGTGAGGGCTACTGAACCAAACAGGAGCACAGTACTCGGCAGTCGAAAACACAAGTACCAAAGCTGTGCATCGAAGTTGTAGTTGAACCCCCAGTTGTACACGTAATTTTTGTATTACATTGTTGCGAGTTCTTACTTTGGATTGGATGGTATGAAGGTGTTCTAATTTAGAGTTCTATCTAAGGCAACTCCTAAATATTTAAAAAATCTATTATGTTTCAATAATTGATTTCCAATGTACACCTGCAATTGTTTATTAGCCATTTTGCTGTTTAGTTGGAAACAACATACCTCTGTTTTGTTGGCATTAGGTGCAAGTCTCCACAATTTAAAGAACTGTATCAACTCGTTAAGGTCATCCATTAGGGTCATCTCTGATTTCTCGAATGTTGTATCTCTGGTAGCAATCCCCTAATCATCAACATAACCAAATTTTCTTGAAAGTGTGGCAGGTATATCTGAGTTATATACGCTAAATAAGATTGGAACAAGAGCAGAACCCCGAGGAAGTCCATTATTTAGTGATCTTTTGATGTTCACAATATTCCCTATATGTACTTGGAAAAGTCTTTGGCTTAGCATGTTAATTCAAAAGCCGGGCAGTCGTCTTGCATGGTATCACTTTCAGAAACTTGAAGAGCAGGCCATCCTTCCAGATTGTATCATAGACTGCTGTCAGATCAATACAAGCCACCAATGTCTTAAGCTTTCTCTGACAGCCTGCTTCTATGCAAGTTGTGAGAGACATTTTGTCTGTAGTGTTTCTGTGCGGTCTGAATCCTGCCTGCTCCACTGGGATTTTCTGGAGTATCTTTCGGCCAGTGCTATTCAGAAAGAGCCTTTCTAGTAATTTGTCAGCTGACTACGTGTGATTTCTGATTGTTTTGGGATTAGGACTTGGACTTGGAAAGAAGAGTGCGGATGGGGATAGCAGTTCTCTAAATTCGGGGGGGTAAATCTCAAATGGTGCAGTTTCGCAGTCGGTAACTTTCATTGGATAGTGGATAGGTATGGGAGTGAATCACATTCTGAATTTGAATCTCTTAGTCCCGTCCAGTTAGGTGTTGAATATTTGTGCCGTATCAAAAATGAGAAAAGTAGTCTCCGTGCAGGCCATGAAGCCCTTTGGAGGAGTGGAATGCAAAAGGTTTCTACTATTCGCAGTCTGCATTAAATGGAAAAGGGTGATTAAATTTACTTCGGTATTTTTATTTTATTTGCAGATTATATCAACGGTCATATGAAACTGCAAGTTTGCTTTCTACTGTATATGTAGCCATTCCATAGACATGGAATAAATTAGCTACAATACTGCTTCATACTACTATCACCCCACCCCAACCAAATTTATAGCAGCCGTCTTATTCCCATTACAGTGGATAGTGTCATAAAGATCACATTATGGAGTGTGGGCCAGTGAATTTGTTTCCGTGTTCTCGGCGAATGGTGCACGCCGGACCTAGGACACAGTTCAATGGCCAGGGTTGAGTAGAGTGAAACGGATCGAACAGTCGAGCCAGCAGGTTAACGACCCGGCTGGAGAGGCGAGCGTGCCCTCGCCTAGACGAGCTAAAGATTTTCCGGGGTGGAGTGCTCTACAGCCGGCCCCGCGGTGTAGGGGTAGCGTGCCTGCCTCTTACCCGGAGGCCCCGGGTTCGATTCCCAGCCAGCTCAGGGATTTTTACATGGATCTGAGGGGTGGTTCGAGGTCCAGTCAGCCTACGTGATTACAATTGAGGAGCCATCTGACGGTGAGATGGCGGCCTCGGTCAAGAAAGGCCGAGAGGATTCGTCGTGCTGAGCACACGACACCTCGTAATCTGCAGCCCTTCGGGCTGAGCAGGGGTCGCTTGATAGGCCAAGGCCCTTCGGGGCTGTTGCGCCATGGCCCCCATGGGGTTTGGTTTGGTTGGTTCGTAGTGCTCTACAATCCAGTCGTTTGATAGCATTCGAGTCCCTGATTAGTGCAAGACTATAAGCTTCCCGCAGTCCAGTTAAAATAATGTTAATAGATTCTTCTAATGTAACATTACAATGAGCTCTCTTACACGACAGACTGTGGATGTGAAAACAAACTTACAAATCTAGGAAATAATACGCATTCGCTAACTCTTTACTCGATCGATATTCCTGTAAAATTGTCAAATGTTGCCGAGTGTCAATTTAAATATATTAGACAATTCTCCAGAATCTTAGATATTTTTCTCTTGGTAACGATTATTGGAAGAAATGTTCATGCAGGCTTTTAATTTATGGCGACAGTCAGTTGAGATTTAGTTGTTAAGAAGGGGAAAAAACTACGTGATTCCTTTTATTCGGTATGGAGCACAGGTTCTCAGACAATGACGTCATAGTCTGTTCATGGCCATGTTCTTCAATTTTCTGCGATTTTTGAGCTTTTCATGTTTCATTCTGGTTGGTTCGTATCCAGATTTTCCTTGGTCGTGCTCGCCTCGGAGCCCCTTCAGGATTCCGGCCAAGAGCTGCGTACCTTTACGACTGCTCCGTCTGGTTTTCGCTACGTATGTACAGTTTAAGTCCATATGCTCTGTTTAATTTGTATTTATTGGACCATAATTTCCCTAAAACTCTGTTAGATGTAACTTACGTTCAAGATCCGGCGTAAACAGCGGTTAACAAAGATTTAGAGTTGGTGAATGATGGAACTGTTGATATTCCATTTTTCACGTGCATATAGAAAATCTGCTTTCACATTAAAATTAAAGAGGGATTTTTACTTACCTGAAATAATACGAATCCAAAGTGAAGCGGTAGAAAAACTGCAAGTTATTCATATGTTCTTAAGGTGAGAATTAGGTGGTAAATTCTCTGTTCAGCTTTCCCTCCCTCTGCAGCTTCGTTGCTGTATATCACTGTAGTTTACCAGGAACCGGCTCTATGGCTGAATGGTCAACGTTGTTCATAGGGTCTCGGGTTCGATTCGCGGTCGGGCCGAGTGTTTTAGCTGCTTTAGGTTAATTCCTCCAGCTCGGGGGCTGGGCGTTTGTGTTAATGCATTTCTATACAATGCACCACATTACTGACCACCAAAGAAACATGCAGCCGTGAACACTTCCCTCCACATACAGTACGTTTGGCGTCAGGAAGGGCATTCGGCCGTAAAACTGGGCTTAATCCACTTTAGTGCCGACTCCAGACAATTGGGGGAGAAGGCGCAGGAAAGAAGACACATCCGGACTAGGAAGGTTCCTGGTTAGAACTCTGACAATGAGAATGGTTATACAAAGACCGGTTTTTTTTTGTTTTTTTTTTTTTCCATCCTGCCACTCGCTCCAGGAAAATGACTGGAGGGTAGGCCCTACCTTACTTTCAGGAATCCGATACTTGCGGCCGAATAATTATTCTACACTTTCGGGCAAATCTATTACACACGTTATGAGGCTTTCCTACACATGCATAAATACAGATTGATGATCGTATAAATTTTCAAATTCTGATTTAAGCAAGGTTTGTGTAGTCGTACCGACGTAAAATACATAATAATGTCCGGAGCTTTATGATTTGAGTCGTACAATCTATATAACCGCCTATTGCCATTTCTTGATGGATGCAGTACTTTTGTATCTGCCTCTTAGCACACGCCAGAGCAAAATATAATTTCCACCGGTGTCCCAGTCTCAGACAATATGGAAAGTGGTGCTGAGTAATTGACATTCGGAACACGACTAGTGCGCCTGAGTTTTATGAAATGTTTCTCATAGGGTTACTTGTGCCACAACAGCAACTTCTGGCCCAGTGAGGAAACCAATGGCAAACTACCGCACTCCTCATCTTGCCTAGTGCAACTCATTTATGCGCGGCCATTGGTTTTTGCTCTTTCCCTGTAATCACATAACCTTTGGTGCTGCCACTTGAGAATCCAACCAAACCAGCCTCTGGACTGATAACCTAAGACAATGTAGACTGTACAAATAAACGTATATTTTGTCCATACACTTTAATTTTTTTGCTTCATACTTCGTTTTTATTTCGGATTCGGTATACAAAAGATGAAAGTAGGTTCAGCTCAATTGTGGTTTGTTACGACACCATGGGAGAACAGCTTAACAGAATTTTTGAAAACTCTGTATTTATAGTCAGTGTCAGATGGGAACAGTTTTTGGTCTCGAGAGGATACTCAGAATTGTCCAGCCAAGCGTCTGATAGATATGTTACCGGGCGAGTTGGCCGTGCGCTTAGGGGCGCGCAGCTGTGATCTTGCGTCCGGGAGATAGTGGGTTCGAGCCCCACTGTCGGCAGCCCTGAAGATGGTTTTCCGTGGTTTCCCATTTTCACACTAGGCAAATGCTGGGGCTGTACCTTAGTTAAGGCCACGACCACTTCCTTCCTATTCCTAGGCCTTTCCTATCCCATCGTCGCCATAAGACCACTCTGTGTCGGGGCGACGTGAATCAAATAGCAACAACAACAACAACAACAACAACAAATAGATATGTTGTCGTGTTCTCCCACACACGCAATGAGTTTCGCTCTGCGGAAATTTTCACTGCGTTAAATATCACTTGCGCCAGGCCAAAATACTTTTACTTCATAAAAACAATCGCAACGGAACCAGCTTCCCATTTGTCACAGGCTATAAGTTCAGATGTGAGCAGTGTATAGTGGGAGCGCAATATTGAGGCTAAACAGGAAATGTTACCTTTCTCCGCTGCATAATACAAGTTGTGTAAAATATAATTTTCAGTCTTGTTTAATGCGTTCTTACCTTACAAGAGAAAATAACGCAGATATTCGCGATTCTTACATTTTTCACAAACTTTCAAATGTCTCCGGAAGTATTTAGTTCTATCTAAAAATTTTACTTCACAAAAAATACAAAAATATTTCCAAAATTTTGTCTAATACACTTTTCCCGTACGTAATGGACAGTAACGGAGACATTAACTAATTTACATTTTTATTGCGAATTCCACCAGTGGCGACCATCGCTGATGTAGAAATATTGTGTAGTCGTCCTGACAGCGAACCGACGATGGAAGTGGCATAAGTTGCAAAAAAAATCGCGTCGTCATTATCCCCCAATGATCGGGATAATAATGAATACTCGAGGAGAAAAACGTAAAGGAATGATCACTTGAAGAAGGTGGAGTGGAGGTTTCATCCTAGACTCAAATGCCGGAAGAAATCGAAATACAAACTTATTAGCGACATTATACTGAGTGACTTGCTATGGTGTGCTGTATCTCTTCTCTTTTCACTCTTCTTCGCTAGATGGCGCTACCGTTGCCCCGTCAATGGGACTGTAGCTCATTTAGGCCACGGTCGCTTCCTTTCCTGTCCTAGCCCGCTCATATCCCATCGTCACCATAAGACCTGTCTGTGTCGGTACGACCTAAAACACATCGCAAACAAAAATGGAGTGCTTGCGGTACTTCAGAAGTCTTCACACTTCTTCGTGCTGAATTCCCTGCTACTTGATTGATGTCTGTTTATTGTCATTTTGCCAGGCTACTGTCGTGACTTCCGTTCCGTGTGGACTTTTGATCTACTTCAGTCTTCATTTCGTATTTGTAGTGTTTGTGTGTTCATTTAGCGAGCCATTACCTCTATTACTTGGCACACTTAATGTTGGTTCTTCTTACTGTCTATGAGCATTAGAAAATTAGATTTAAACTTAACTTTGGCAGTAAATGATATGGAGTGGCCTGCCAGTTCCGCTGTGGATAAACGTGGTTAAAAAATCAAGATGTTGAGTTTCATCTCGGGATTTTTGAAGGTCGATTGAAGTTCCGTCCCCCGTTACGTGTACATCAGAAGATATGGGTTGGATTATGTATTAAAATGAAGCACTCTCGAGTAACAAAACGATGTTCCTGTGGTATTCTGAGTTATGCTTTATGTATAAACGTTTATTCACGTTCAAAATCATTCAAGCCAAATACAATTTGAAATTGTTGTTCATCAGCTGATAAGAAGAGCACAATGAGGGAGAAGGAATAATTTCTAATCCAGATTCCTACACATTTTGGCAATTAAAATTACCAGAGAGGTTTTAGGGACATGAGCGAACTACGGTGCATTTGTGGTCTAGGCCTTGTATTACTGCCGGATGTCCTTCATGACTTCACTTTGTGGGAGGATGTATTCAGTGTTTCTGTGGTCATTGGGACTGTGCTGTGTTGTCTGTATGTGTTGGGACGAACACAAACGTGCAGTCCGCGAGTCAGAAGGATGAACCAGACACTGTTAAAATTCCCAATCCGGAAGGGAATCGAACCCGGGACCCCTCTGAACCGATGTCATCAACGCTGACCATTCAGCCAAGAGGCTAGACTTTGTAATATCTACTTAACAACGTAAAATGCCTTCTGAACAATGGTAAATAGGGGTTTTACTATATTTGGAAGTGCCACTTAGTTAGTAGTAAATAATAATAGCATTGCCTTTACGTCCCACTAACTACTTTTGACGGTTTTAGGAGGCGCTCAGGTGAGGAATTTTGTCCCACAGGAGTTATTTTACATGCCAGTAGATCTACCGACACGAGGCTGACGTATTTGAGCAATCTTCAAATACCACCAGGCTGAGCCAGTATCAAACCTGCCAAGTTGGGGTTAGAAGGCCAGCGCCTCCACCGTCTGAGCCACTCAGCAGTTTGTTATTTATCTGAATTCAATGACGACAGAATTAAACAATACTGAAACAACTTACTCCCCAACTGCATTACAGTTGATTACTATGTATTTTTCAAGGTTTCCTGATGAAAAATTATGCGTCACTTCAGTCAGAATATTTCTAAATCGAGAGTATGTCTCCTGAACCTCAGAGGATGTGATCGGGCTATAGTTTCTGCCGACCAGCGAGATTTATCGAAGCAAAAAATGAAATAAAATAACATGTAAACGTTTTAGGCGCTTATATAGGTAATCATTGCAAATTAGGCTCTAACGGTCAGAATAGACCTTTATAGGCACTAACAAATGCATTTTAGTAGTCATAATTTGACCTAACAGGGATATTTGATTTTACTGTGCATGTTTAACAGTTAGAGGAATAAATAGGCATTTTAATCCTCAGCTTGGTCTTAATAGAGGAACGCACGTCGTACTGACCTTGGTACCAAGCTGCGCACCTCGTTGTATCGAGAGCTTAGTGATAGTCTTGTTCAACTGTTGAATAACGGTGAGTTTTGGTTCGGCGGGGCCCTGGGTTCGATTCCCGGCCGGGTCGGGGATTTTAACTTCGTCTGGTTAATTTCTCCAGCTGGAGAGTTCGGTGTTTGTGTCCGTCGTAAATGTATAAATTCATTTCATCAAGTCCATAATTGATCATGAGAAAAACACAGTTGACTGCATGATCGATAAGACCGAAAGCATTTTTTTTTATTAAAAAGCAGTGAATAAAGATAATTAATAGTGTCTAAGATATAATGGAATGTAGTAATTATTATTGTCATGGGACAGAAAGATCTGATGTTTAAATGGTTGCAAATATGATACAGTTCTCTGCAAAGATTAACTCCAGATCGATTCTATTGCTATACGATTTCCAGATTTATTCTTTTTACAAGCAAAATATTTAAACTGGAATTAAGTATGACTAGTGTAAAGTCTCCGTCAGACGATGACGAGATGTACAGTCGTTCGAAAAAAGGAATGAGTTTATGGTACTGTGTAAGTTCCTCGCAGGTGCACTTCTGAGAAACAATTGAACCTACAAAAATGTCTGTTGAGCGTATCGTTTTATTTAAGTTACAGACCCAGCATTAGCTTGGTGTGAAAATGGAAAACCACGGGAAATCATCTTCAGGGTTGTCGACAGTGGGGTTCGAACCCACTATCTCCCGAATGCAAGCTCACTGCTGATTGAGCGTATCCACAAGATTTGTATCTACATGGGAGGTGAATTATATTTTGATAATAATTAAAATTGTCGCAAAATATTAAATGCTAGGAGCATACTGTTACATGGTAATGTGACTGTTATCCCTTTTGAAGCCCTCTCCCTTTAGTATTTCGTGGGAAGAATAGTCGCCTGAGAAGTTACCGACTGGCTTGCAGTCTTGTGACGACTCGACATCTGTAGTCAGTTTCGGCTGGTGTCTCCGTGAATTTTCTGGAAGGTGAAACTAGAATACTCGAATTCTGGCCGCACCCTGAAGATACTAGAACTTCATCACTAAGTAGCTTGTACAGGCTAAGAGCAGGCTGGCCACGAACAGGGGTAGTGGCCGTTGTTTTGTGTTGTTGAGTGGTGTGTGTTGAATAGTCAGTCACGAGTCGTGACCGAGAGTTCAGTGTATGGATTGGTCACGTGAACCGAGTGATTTAATATATATTTTGCAGGGCAAAAGTGCGCCAAATAGAGCTATGCGGGACTGAACCGTGCTTTTAAGACGTTCGAAACATTATTACAGGAAATATTTGTTTAAAGAATTCTCATCCTTAAAACCAATAGACCTGTCCGATTGTAACACTGGTATTTACTGCTGAGCTCGTAAACAATTCTAAAATAGGTTAGAATTCGAAGAAATGTCGCCTGTATTTTTATGACGGCCGGCCCCGTGGTGTAGATGTTACGTGCTTCCCTCTTACCCGGAGGTCCGAGGTTCCATTCCTGGCCAGGTCAGAGATTTTTACCTGGTTTTGAGGACTGGTTGGAGGTTCACACAGCGTACGTAATTACAATGGAGAAGCTATCTTACGGCGAGATAGTGGACCCGGTCTAGAGGATTTGTCCTGCCGACCACACGACACCTCGTAATCTGCAGGTCTTCGGGCTAAACAGCGGTCTCTTGGTAGGCTAAGGGCCTTCCAGGCTGTTGCAACATGGGGTTTGGTTTGGATTTTTTGACTCCCTTTTCTGTTAAGTTTGAAACTGTTAGGTTCTTCTATTTTATTCTATGTTAATTAAGTAACAGGTATAATTCACGTATAATTCTGTTACCATGTGTGTCCTTTTTCAGATAGTTAATATATTTATTTATGTATTCAAAATTATTGGCAGACTGAAGAACATAAATTAACGGAGTCTGAAAAAAAATGGCTTCAGATATCACAAAGAAAAACTCTCATTTCAGTGTTTCTTTGAGACGAGTCGCTGATGACAAAATAATATACGTCAAGAAAGAACACAGAAAACATGTTCGTAATGGTCTCACCTCGTGAGGCCGAAGGCTGTGAAGCAAGTTGGATGCACTTCTTGCATTCAGTTTCTTGTCACCTTAATGGCAGGGTGTGGTAATGGTTCGCAGTTAAATGGCTGGAAGAAAAACTTCTTCCCTCTCTAAAGGTTAATGATGTACTGTTGCTACGTAAAACATAGTGACTCAACTTCAGTGCGAGTATTTAAGGTCATTGAGCAACAATTGGTTCTTTATAAATTTAACACTATCTACTCTGTGTAGTGTTGAATATAGCGTAACATTACGGAAGAACTTCGTACATTTTGCTACTCAAATTATAAGGTGAACGTTTCTATCTCAGGTTCTTGTATTTTTAATGGTATTTGTTGATGTTGAAAATGCATTCGATGGAATGAAATGGCGTATGGCTTTTAGTGCCGGGAGATCCCAGGACGGGTTCGGCTCGCCAGGTGCAGGTCTTTCGATTTGACTCCCGTAGGCGACCTGCGCGTCGTGATGAGGATGAAATGATGATGAAGACAACACATACACCTAGCCTACGTGCCAGTGAAATTAACCAATGATGGTTAAAATTCCAGAACCTGCCGGGAATCGAATCCGGGACCCCTGTGACCAAAGGCCAGCGCGCTAACCATGTAGCCATGGAGCCGGATATGCATTGGATAGTATTGAGAAGACAAAGTTCTTAACAATTCGGAAGATGACTGCAATCGAATACAGAGAAAGGAGATCAGTCTACAATCTGTTAAAGTAACGAACCTCGGAAATAAGACTGGGGATATGGCATATAATCTGCTCTGTGAGAAATAAGACCGAAATCTCGCTTCTTGATATGTTTATATGAAACAAGACGGAAAAGAAATGGAGGAATATTTTGGAGCAAGAATCGTAGTTTACGGAGACGAACTGAATATTCCAAGATTTGTCCACGATAATGCCATTTGTTGCAAGTGTACAAAGGCCATGGAGAAGATGCTTAGATTGTGATTTTAAAACAAAGGCAGTAGACAATAATCAAATGAACTAAACGGAGGTTTGTAATATATTTGGGAGATGAAATAATATAAATTTTAAAAAAGTGATTATGACAGCAGAAGCAAGGATAATATAGAACGTAGATTTACCCAGACTAGGAAAGATCTTCAAAAAGAGAAAAGTTTGTTTTGACTTATGCTTCCACCAGCAACAATACTAATCACGATAGTCTTTTGACTTTGTCATTTGAAAAGAAACAGATGCGTTTAGTTTTTCCATAGTATCAATTTCTATTGCGGATGGGTGGAATCTGTCACGTTGAAAATAATTGTTCAACACAGCGTTCTTCAAGCATTGTGACTGAGCAGTTGTCTGTGCAGACACCAACGTACGACTCCAGAGATACGATTTAACTTGCTCAGATTTTCACATCTTAGGACTTTGATCTTCCAGAGAACAACATGCGAATGATAGGGTACAAAAGAGGAATGGGTGTGAAAAGTGATAATCTAGAATTCGCAGAAGTGAATCGTGGCAAAACAACTAACTAGATTTATAACCAGGGAGATAAACACGGCGGGTGCGAAGTTAACTGCAGCTCGGGTTTATGATTCAACTAGCAAATGTGGCCGTGCTTCGCTACGGTTTTCTACATCGTATACGGATTTCTACATAAATTACTTCACACGCGGTAATTGAGATTTTATTACATTTATTAAACTGCAGACCTCCACTTCGAGATTCATTACTCCTAAACGGTACATCATATTAACAAACAGTTTGCACCATCCTTCTACGTATTTAGTTCTAAAACATTTTCTCGCATCTCCCATATTTATGGGTTAAATTGAGTTCGAAAATTTGAATAGGGTGAAATTTGGGTACATTTTTAACCCTTTACACTGTTTTGCATACTTATGTATAAGCTAGAATCATGAAATTCGGTCCACATATGGCCTCCAATCTTGCCAATGTGCGAACCATACTTGATGACTCTATCTTTCCTATAAGTGTGTCAAACAATGAAATATACGTGTAAAAAAATCACCAAATTTACGAACAATCCAGAAATACAGCCAAATCTAACGTGTAAATTGTAGATCACTCCAAACTGAACGGAGATTGTGCCATCCTTTTCGTGATACGACTTACCGTTTAGCCAATAAATAGCTCAAAAGAAATGCCTACACAGTCATTAAAATTGCCTCCATATTTCGATAGTTTGAAGGGTAAAAAGTGAAAAATTTGGACATCTTGGAATTTTTCCATCGGTTACAGGCTAAAAACTGAAATTTCGCCAAATTTCAATTTTCTAGCTCATCTGGCAGATTATGCCGCCATCTTGATTTGGGGGAAGGGGGATAAAAATTAGGAAATTCACGAATTTTTTAAGCCCACGAAACCTATAGGTTGTCTTTTTAGATAAATTATGACTGCGTTCTTATGCTGAGCCCAAAATTTGAAGCCCCCCCCCAGCGTGCCCCCTTCTGGGAATTTTGAGAATTTTCGATTTTTCTAGGGATGCTGGGGTCATCAGCTTCTCCGGTACCGTGCTTCAAATTTCTGAGATTTCTGGAAGTGCCTAGTTAATTCACGTCGGTTTTCATTTTTACACCTTTATATATAGATCATTACAGACCGACTTGCTTTTATATACAGTGGAACCTTGGATTGCGAGCATAATTCGTTCCGGCAACATGCTCGTAATCCAAATCGCTCGTATATCAAAGCACATTTTCCCATAAGAAACTATTGAAACTCGGATGATTCGTCCACAACACAAGCCCACAAAAACATTTATAAAACAAAATATAACGTAAAACAATTAAACTGCACTTTACCTTGCAATAGAATCATTCTTGGTGTGAGGGAATCTCAGTTGAAGTGAGAGATTCCATTGACTTTTCCTCCTCCTCATCCTCAGACGAGATCTCCATAACCTCCTCCTGTTATAGACGTAGACGTGTTATAAAATCTCGCGATATCAGCCACTCGCATACCTCGTTCGTGTTTTTCGATCATTTCCTTCTTAAATTCCACTGTAATCATCTCCTTCGTCCGACCGAATTCCTTTTTAGCCTTCTTTTCGTTCACAGGGCCCATCGTTGCGGAACAGTTATATCACTAATGGCAGAAACAAAACATGTACACTCGTACGGTGTTGACTATGTGAGCGAGGCACGCCAACTGAAGTCCAGCGCGGGAAATGATTACACACACTTTCCCAGGAAAGAGAGTGGCAGGGGGAGGGGAAAACAAAGGCACAGGGGAGGTGAAAACGTACATAAACGTGACGCTCGTATTGCGAAACCTCACTCGCTTATCAAGTTACAATTTATTTAAAATGTTTGCTCGTCTTGCAAAACACTCGTAGACCAAGTTACTCGCAATCCGAAGTTCCACTGTATATAGATTAGCTTTTCGATCCAAAACTAACTGTTTAAAAAATGTACCTCGAGAGTGTAGGGAAAATCGCGTTGCTATATGGAGGAGGAGACAAGGGATTACCAAGGGATTAGGTACAGACAATGTTAGATGCCTGCCGCATGAAATGAAAAGTATCACCAGTTTCTAATCGGATGAAGGGTCCACATAACACACAGCGCCAGCTGTGTGCCCTAGAAGGATTTCCATTGTAGAAGACTAGAATAATAATAATAATAATAATAATAATAATAATAATAATAATAATCCTATTCTTCTTGTCGTAATATAATGAAAGGGGAGCCGCCAGAAGCTTTGATCTTGGGAGCAAGGGTTGGCGTCCACGGGGTTTCTAACAGAGTCTCTTACTTTTGCCGCTTTTCGTAGGCCTATCTGTCCTTGCTTGGTCAGCTCTTGTTCTCTTCCGACCACGTCGGTATTAAGCTTGCGAGGCCTAAGGTGTCTTCACTTTCACGCCCCTCGAGGTTTCTTTTTCTTTTCTTCTGCTGGTAACCTGATTTTTCTTAGACTCATACCATTTTTCTTAAGGGTCGGACTTATTTCATTGATTTTCCTGTGGGTGGAGGCGGTAGAATATATCCGCGGTGTCCCCTGTCTGCTGTAAGAGGCGACTAAAAGGGGACCCAGGGGCTCTCATCTTGGGAGCGTGGTTTGGTGACCACGGGCCTCAAGCTGACTCTAACATTGCTTTCACTTTTGCCAGTCTCCACATTGGCGTCTTTCCTGTCTTACTTCCCTGTGTTAAATATTATTTTCTTCCCAGCTCCTTCCCTTACTTTTGTCGATACCTTCATTCTTCGAAGGATTCGATCTCTTCCCTTTTCTGCTCTCAACCAAATTTCAACTCTTGTATAGGTCTACCTAATCCGAGATAACATCTACGTTGGAGGCACAAATTTGAAGTGGGCATACTTTTTTTTTTTTTTTTTTTTTGTGCTTGCATTAACACATTGAAGGTTTTCGGCGACGGAAGGATGGGAAGGTAGCAGCCGTGGCCTTGATTAAGGTACATCCCCAGCATTTGCCTGGTATGAAAATTAGAAACCACGTTAAACCATCTTCAGGACTGCCGACCGTGGGATTCAAACCCGCTGTCTCCCGAATTCAAGCTCACAGCTGCGCGTCCCTAACCGCTTGGCCAACTCGCTCTGTAATAATAATAATAATAATAATAATAATAATAATAATCACAATAATAATAATTCATTATCTCTGTTTCTTCGTGGTCGGCTGAGTGCAGGCTGTATTATCATTCAAAATTGTGTGACTGGTGGATTTATATCTTGTCTAGAACGAAGAAGACAGACTTTAGTTTATATAGCCGACGAAAACATGTGAGTAATGCTCAACATGGAGTGCATTGTGCGTTGTCATCGAACGGAAAAGTTCTGTGTTATCAGTCTGATTACTGTGTCACTGGGGTTCCAACCTTGGCGAACGGAGTCTGGCTTACAGATTACATGGGGTGTATGACCTCCGTAAATAAACAGATCTCGCTAAAACTGAGTTGAAGAACTAAGTTACATATTTTCGTTTCTACTTACCCTAGACCGCTTGCACCACGATTCCTCGTCAGTGTCTGGCATTGCTATTTCCTGGCCATTTTTTCTGAAGTCCATCGTATAGTCTACTTAATATTCCGGTCTCCTTGTCATACTGCTTCTTAATTTGATACCTTTTGATCAGTATACTAAATAGATCTCATTCCTTCTTCTCTGAAAGGGCGGAGGGCAAAGATACCGGCACCCCGCCTCAGATAAATCCACGGCGTTACCATTATGTCCTTAAAGTAATAACATTCAGTTTTTCCTGTAATGCTTCTTTTATAAACTCTTAGTACAGGACGAAATATTTTTCTAGATAATCTATGTAAATTAAATTATAAATGTGTCTATCCACTTCAAATTTGTGCCTCATACGTAGATGTTATCTCGGATTAGGTAAACCTCCATAAAAGTTGAAATTTGGTTGAGATTCAGATTTCATTTGTGTGCCTTTCTGTTACGGCATCAGGAGTAAACAGCTTAACTCCATTTCTCGAAACTCTGTGTTTAAGTTCAGGGAAAGTTGGGTGAATCACTAGATTGTACTGTAGGAGGGGGGCGGAAAACGAAATGTCAAATTTCCCCATTAATATTAGCTGCCGGTATATTGACAAATTGTAGATAACTAACGTTATAAAAAATGCAATTTCCGAAATTTTGTCTCATGCATTGTTATTGTACGAGGAGGTATGGTAGCGGGGAGATATTCATCAATTTAGATTTGCGTTGTCTAGTCCAGTTATGACTAGATTAGAATCGCGAACTACAAAATGAGGCGACCCCTGTCTTTGTCATTGTGTATCTACAACACCTTCTGCCTCATCGTGGGAACGTACTAGTCGGCTTGCTTCATAGCATAGTTAAGATTTGGCACTGTCGTTTCGCAATAAGACGTGAAAAGGATCCGGACGATATTTAATGAAGTGGGTGTTCTTGACATTAGAAAACGCATCGAAATACAGATAGGTGCTCGGCGTGCTACGTGACGGTCTCTTCACGTCGTAGTTTCACGATCGTGAATTGAATCTAGCCATCCCTGGTCAAGTCAGGCATCGCTGACATGGAAATATTGTTCAGTTGCCATGGTAACGAGTTTACAGGAATGAAGAGGGGGAGAGGAATCCTGGGGTTTGTGCAAGAATCGTTCTAGAACTTCTGACGCATGCGCAGTAGGATAGGTGCTGTTCCAATGAAAATCTGAACTTGTTACGGACTGCTACAGTAATTCTGAATCTGTTGACCCCGGTCACTTTCTCCGGGAGGGGAGGGGGAGGGGGGGGCTGTATATCAAGCTGAACGGTAGGAAGAGGGAATGCAAATGTTATTGGCAAAAATTGTAATAGGCCTACTAATATTTTAATAGTTTCCCTTGCCATTGCCACATACTAATTCAGACAATGAAATATTGTGGAAAATTTTAAAAATCGAATTAGATTATTAATATTATTGGATTGTTGGCAGGAAGAGAATTATCTGAGCACGGGTGGGGGGGGGGGGGGGTGGAGGCGTGGCGCAAAGTGGCCTCATTAGGATTCAACATTGTTCTGAAATCACGCTGTTCTAACTAAATTGAGAACCAGTTCGGAACAGATTCCAGCAGTTCTCGGTCAAGACAAGGGACTGGGAGTTCTGAACATGTGCATTATTTACCTTCGACCAATGAGCGATGTGATTACGAACTTCATAGTAATAATGAGGTCATCGACCAACCGTCGTTAAATGTTTTGTGATGGAATGCGTAGACGGCGTCGTTAAATTTCAGAACTGAAGTGTTCCAGCCAGTGAGTAAAGAATACAAGGAGCTGCCTTGGAGCTCGAAGTGTGAAGCCCAATGATAATGAAGCACACAGGGGTCGTGGCCATAGGAAGATGCGAGAAGGCGAGGGGTTTTTTATTTTTTTTATTTTTTATTTTATTTTTTTACAGTCAAATCCATCATAGCTCACTGAAGTGAATAAGGTGAACGCAGATTGCAATTGCGGAATTTTTTCAGACGTCAATAGTGTACGAAACCGAAAACTTAAGAGATGATATTACCAAGTTATTGGTGTAGCTTCTACTGTATAATGCTGTCGTGTTGTGCGCACTGTTGAACGAATCGGCAAAGCAAAACTACTGCTGGAATAGTATTTCATAGGTAATATTTTAAATATGCCTTATAATATTTAGTATATTACCTCCATTGTTATTGCGCTAGTATTTCACAAGCCCATAAGCAACGTCCGTAAGAATTTTTAGGTTAGAATTATGTTGTTTATTGTCAATTTTTGCTTAATTTCCTGCTAATGAAGAAAGGAGAGCAGAGTGAATTAAGTCCATTAGAAGGCAAAATTGTATACTTACTCCTCACACCAGAATATGTTCAGCTTATTTCAAACCGGGATTATTTGACCGGTCAATGAAGAAAGTGTTTTTTAAGGAATTTCATTTTCAGCTACTGTTGCTTTATGCAGTTCCTTCTTACCTACAGAATGTACGTGGGAAATGAGTGAAAATTCTCTGGATATAAAATGAATATATTATAATAGTAGGTACTGTCCGCCACTTGCCGAACAGTGTTCAGAAGGAGAATTGCGGAGGTGACTGATCTGTTCGTAGAGAAACCCAAGAACAAGAAGGGTGTTCTCAGATGAGGAACAAGCAAAAGCGAGCCACAGAATGAAGGAGTACTGGCGTAAAAAGAAAGAACATCAACAGTCAAGGAAGTTGTGTAATCGTAACCCATAGGAGGTTGAATTTTCAGGAGCTTAAATGTTCACTCACTGGAATTTGATCATTTTGACACCTGATTCATGTTGTAGTTGAGGCTTATCTTAACACAAGAATCAAGCATTTTGCCAAATTCGTCAGTTGCTTCACCTAAAGAACAACAAACTAACAAACTTGGAGATTTTGCTCCAAAAAGTTCGTAACTTAGTATTACACGCGTCTTCATTTCAGGGATGTGTGACAGCAGAGTCGAGGCGACCGCAGTTCGAATTCTGACCAGTGCATGTGGGATGTTTGAAACTGAAGTTCACGTTTCAGTGGTTTATACTTCACGTAAAACGGATGTCCCCTCGCTACAATCACGATACTACAAGCTTGCTTCTTTGTATTCATTTTAATGTATGAATGAGCTATCCACAGTACCAATGTCATACTGATTGGTTTCTGAGGGGAGCTCGTTCCCTTGTCAGAGTATTTCCTCGGCTGTTTCGGCAGAAGATACTAGAGTGGTAGAATATAATTATAAACGGCAGGAAATTTTATGCTAAATTATGGCAGAACTGTTGCTGCTGCTGCTACTACTACTACTTAGATGTGATACAGAAAACAAGATACCTTCAGGGAAGCAATCGGCAGTCATCAGCAGCAGTCACCTCCTCTGTGGATCAGTGGAAGTGTTAGCCTTCGTATTCCAAGATCACGGGCTAAAACCATTTTGTTTGAATTTGAGATGTTTTCTTGCGCCACACGGACGTTTTTATAAGATGTAAGACACTTTACCCTTGGACGTAATGTTCATCATTGTTATTGATCTTCCCATGAACTCGAAAGTAGTGAGCTTTTCGTTGTGTTTTGATTTTTGTTTGAAGCGCATGTGAGGAACTTGAGGTTTATTAGCTTTTACTTTGGGGCAAGAGCTCGAGGGATGTGCAATACGTAAGACATCAATCATCTCGGCACCTCCGATAATCGTAGAAATATAGTAGTTAATATAGTAGTTTCGCCGTGCAGTTTGGGTCGCGTAGCTGTGAGCTTGCATTTGGGAGAGGGGGGGGGGGGGGGTTCGAATATCAACGTCGGCAAACCTGAAGATGGTTATCAGTGATTTCCCATTCCACCCAAGACAAATGCTGGGGATGTACTCTAAGGCTACGACCGCTACCATCCCAATCCTATCATTATCCCATCCTTGCGTTGCCAAAAAATCGATATATTAGTGCGATGTTAAACACTAGCAAAAAAAAAAAAACTGTAGTAGTGAGACGTAATATCAAAGGCGGTGATGTTATGAGCTGCACGAACCGGAACGTAGTCCTGGAGGACAAGAACCCCTCTGAACAGCATTATTATTATTATTATTATTATTATTATTATTATTATTATTATTATTATTATTGAAATGAAAATGAAAACCTACAATCTGTTTTCCAGTCATTGACCGGGTCAGGTATGAAATGAATGAAACATAAATAGGCTGTTATTACAACGGGGTCGCCACTCCCAAGGTGATTTTAGTAATGAGTGATAAATGCTATGAAATGATAATGGAGAGTGTTGCTGGAATGAAAGATGACAGGGAAAACCGGAGTACCCGGAGAAAAACCTGTCCCGCCTCCGCTTTGTCCAGCACAAATCTCACATGGAGTGACCGGGATTTGAACCACGGTATCCAGGGGTGAGAGGCCGACGCGCTGCCGTCTGAGCCACGGAGGCTCGATTATTATTATTATTATTATTATTATTATTATTATTATTATTATTATTATTATTAAAACATTTTGTCTTAGTGTTGGCCTTCAAAACCTAATACTGCAGAATCGGTACCTGCTTAATCCTGTAGAATACAAGGGTGTTTAAATACGACCTCCTCCTCTCGGTAGATCTTGCCCTAAGGGGAAGAACACCGTTAATGTCTTTGAAAATAATCAGCTGTTAATGAGACGTTGCAGATCCTCGAAATACTGAGTACCCTTAACTTTGCTGTTCCTTTGAGAAATTGTGCATTAGTGCGGGGTGTAAAGCGCTTTTTCAGGTGTTAGCGTTGCGTGGTATTCTGAACGAAGGTAAGGCAATAGGGAGCTATTGGTCCTGGTGAGGTGAGCCTTGCATGTGAAGGGATAGGCGCGTGACGCCACTTACCGAACTGTGTGCAGTCACATTTCACGGTGAGCCTGATTGTCTGCTCTGTAACCTTTAAGGGCCCCATAGACGGTCCGTCTTAGCGTCCGTCTTACCTGCGCAGTTCTAAGACGACAGGTAAGACGGACCGTGTGTGGTAGAATTTTCATCCCTGTACCGTCTTAGGCTTGGCTCGAAGTGAATCTGGCAGCGCCTGATTTTTCTGTGCGTGTACAGGTAAGTCGGCGAGCAAGTTGGAGCGTGTGTGGGGTCTTCAGACTTGGCGTCAGTTTTAACCAATTGCTCCTACAGTGCAGTTCGCTCGTTGGACATAATGTCGGATTTAACAATCATGCCTCGAGCGTTTCTAATGGAATTCATACAGCTATGCCGTTGTAATCCGTGCTTGTGGAAAATCAAAAGTAAAGAGTACACGGTACAGGGTTATTTTTACATGTTTTCCAACAACCGCACCCAGACAATTTGGAAAATTCCATTTTCTTTCAAACTGCTGTCCAGTACAAATCCATTCATCTTCTTTTGTTGGAAACTGAAACAAAATAAAATTATTCTTCTTCTTCTTGTTTTCGAATAGGTCTACTATGGACCACGTTAAGCATCATTCATTTACGGTTCTTCCTCTTTCGATCGGCCCAGTACTTCTTCATCCTTTCGGAGTGGGCTTCTTTACGTTCTCGTGACCAGTTGTTGCCGGTCCGTTTTTTGCTACTTTGATCTTGGAATACCTTAATTTTGTTGATGATTTTTCTGTATTCCTGTCTGTTGTACACTGCCTGCTGTGATATATTATTTTCCACCATATCCTCCTTGACCCCTTTAAGCCAGCTAGTTTGTGTCTTCCTGTTCTCCATGTATTCCAGAATTCGCTTGGCTGTTCTCTCTGGTGGCATTCTTTTAATGTGTCCGTAGAAGCAGAGTCTTCTCTTCTTGAAGGATGTTGTGATTTTTTCGGTCCTTTTGTATAGTTCCTCATTTGGTCGCAGTCTAAATTCTTGACCCACTTTCCTGGGCCCTAGTATCTTCCTCAAGATCTTCCTTTCTGTCTTTTCAATGTTTTCTAGTAAGCCCTTCCTGTTCAGTGGAATACATTCGATCGCATATAGACTTTCTGGTTTTATGACAGTGTTGTAATGTCTGATTTTTGCAGTGAATGAAACTGATTTTTTATTGTAGACATTTCGACATAACTGGTATGCTGCTTCCATCTTTCTTGCCCTTTCCTGTAATGCTATTCCTGGTAGTCCTGTTGGGGTTATCCATTCCCCTAGATATTTAAACTTCTGTACTCTTTTAATTGTTCCATATTTGGTGACAATATTTTGTGTCGGATCCTTTTTGTCCTGAATCATTAGTTCCGTCTTTTCGAAGGATATCTGAAGTCCCGTCTTTACAGCAGTCTCTTGAAGTGTTTCAATTTGTACCTTGGCTGTTTCAGTGTCTTCTGCCAGAATTGCCATATCATCTGCGAATGCTAGACAGTCAATTTTGACTCCAGATCTTCCCAGTGATATTCCATTTTTCACCCCTAATTCCGTCAGTCTCTTCCTCCACTCTCTGACCACTTTTTCAAGTATAACATTAAACAGAAGTGGTGACATCCCGTCCCCTTGTCGGACACCTGTTTCGATCTTGAATGGTTTTGACAACATACCCATAAACTTAATCTGTGAAGTAGTGTCAGTGATGGTTTCTTTGATTAAATTTCTAGTTTTTTTATCTATCCCAAACTCTTCTAACGTGCTTATCAAGGTTGCTCTGTCGACTGAATCATAGGCTTTCTTAAAATCCACAAATACAATCACTAGATTTTTGGCTGTGAGTGCACGTAGTTGTATTATGGAGATTAGGTTGAAAATTTGCTCGCTGCATGATCTCCCTTTCCGGAATCCTGCCTGGTATTCACCAAGTTCTTTTTCTATTATCCCTTCAGTTCTGTTTTGTAGTGCCTTGGATATAATTTTAGAGGCAACTGGTGGCAATGATATTCCTCTGTAATTGTTAACGTTTGTTCTGTCTCCTTTTTTGTGCAGCGGGTGTATTAATGATGTCTTCCATTCCTTTGGGATGCTCTCCGTCTGCCAAATCTCCTCAAACAGTGCTTCTAGCTGAGTCACTAAGTGTTCTCCGGCATATTTCAATAACTCGGCAACTATTGAATCTTCACCTGACGTCTTATTGTTCTTCAGTCCTGTTATTATTCCCCTGATTTCTTCTTTATTAGGTGGTTCTGAGTCCGGTGTCTGGTTCTTGGGTTTCTCAAACATTAGAGTTTCCTCAGGTTTTTTACAGTTCAGTAGTTTCTGGAAATAATTTGCAAGGTGTTGGCAATTCTGTTCATTTCCAGTGATTAGATTTATTATTTATTATTATTTATTATTATTATTATTATTATTATTAAATCATGCAACTAAAATATAATTTAACCCAATGTAATTAATTGTATTTTTTGTTTTTAGGTTGGCTGGACGAAGACTTAATTTTTACACTCCGTTATATAATTGTTTCTTATTGTACTCTAAGCATATATTATACCTTGTTTTATATTAAATTAACATGAAATACATTTCCCCACGAACCTGCTACGCAGGCGTAGCAGGGGGAGAGGTGATACTCCCACGTGGCGCGTCCCAGGTGGCGGATAGGGGGGTCCTACCCGGCTTGCCGGCGGACTTGAGGGAAATAAAATACCTCTCGCGGACCAAACACACACCCCCTGTGGGTGGGGAAGGCTGACGAATAATACACCCACGGTATCCCCTGCCTGTCGTGCGAGGCGACTAAAAGGGACGACCAAGGGATGAATGAATTAGAACCATGAAACTACTCTTGATTCGTACCATCATGCGGGGAACACCAAGGGTTGCATGTACTTGCGTGTAGTCTCACTAACATGGTACGAAATATGTTTGTGATTCGTTGCAGTAAAAAGCCTGGCCTGGTGGATTCCAGTACCCGTGCGTTGTACCCATGTGTGCAACACCGCGGGTCTGGGCGTAGCCTGTGAGTTGTACCACTATATGAGCGACACCGTGGGTCTGCGTTGCCTGTGATTAGTACTCACTATGTGCGGAACACCCCGGGGCCCTTGGGACCGGCACCCGTGACTAGTACCCTAGGTGTGGAAACTCATCGGTTTGCGTTGGCTGTAAGTGGCGCCATTGTGTGCGAAACACCATAGGTCTGCGTTACCTGTACGAAGTACAGTACTTGTGAGTAGTACCATCTTTTGTGGAACACCGTGAGTCTTCGCTACTTCTGATTAATACCCCAACATGACACATACCATGGTTCTATTTTACTCGCGACATGTACCATTCTGTGGGGCCTTAGACGTGGATCTTGCACCCCCTTTAGACACCAAGCATCATTGTGCTTTATAAGTGGTACCTTGGTCGGTAATACTGTTATTTTCGTTCTCTATTGAATCCGATCCACTGGTTTTTGTTTTTGTTTGTTTTGTGTTTTGTTGGGTTCCTGTCCATCCATTCATTCTTCATGACATTTTTTATTTTTATTTTGGTCAGTGGATGCCTTTGCAATTTTTGTTCTTTCATTTCGTACCATTAGGGGCCGATGACCTTCGCTGTTAGGCCCCTTAAAACAACAAGCATCATCATCATCATCATCATTTCGTACCATTAGGGGCCGATGACCTTCGATGTTAGGCCCATTAAAACAACAAGCATCATCATCATCATCAACCACTGGTTTTTGTTTGTTTGTTTGCTTGTTTTCTGTTTTGTTTCGTTCCTGTCCATCCATTCATTCTTCATGCCATATTTTATTTTTATTTTGGTCAGTGGACGCCTTTGCAATTTTTGTTCTTTCATTTCGTACCATTAGGGGCCGATGACCTTTGATGTTAGGCCCCTTAAAACAACAAGCATCAAATACATTTCCTTTTACCTCGTGCAAGAAACTTATAAATAAATTTTACTTACTTTGAGATACTGATTCTTGCGCACCTTATATATTGCAGAGCAAGTCTCAGGAATTATTACTCCCAAAGACTGGACTGAAATCGCAACGGAAAATTTCAGATCTTCGTAACTTCTACCGGTTGCTAGGAAACGAAGTGTGACGTTGAGTCGTTCATGAGGTGTTATTGCCCGTCTCATTGCACTGTCACTCTTTCTGATATGGGGCGCTACCAAGTGAAGAAGGTATAAATACGTTTCACTGCCCATCCTCAAATAATTGTACCAGTCACCTGGTTCAAGAGTTAAATCTTTCATTAAATTTATATGCGACAATGTATCTCGTTTAACTAACCAAGCTTTTGCCCATTTTGATCAAGCCCTTTTCTTTTTAGCTTTTGATCTCAAAGCTAATGCTAGAGCGGTGTAAATTAAAAGTTGCTCTAGCATGTTATCCGTGCACGAGTAGCGAAAACTGATGGCAAGTCTGACAGCAAAACGGAGCGTCTGTGTCCTCTTCAGTGTTCCGTCTTACCTCTCATCTTAGAACTGCGCAGGCAAGACGGACAGTAAGACGGACCGTCTGTGGGGCCCTTTAAGAGAGCTGACATCTTTGAAGGTCACGCCGGCATGACAATGTACTCTGCCGTAACGGGGACGTGAGCGGTACGCAGTGGCGGCTTTTTTCTTCGGGGAGAGAGAGAGAGAGAGAGAGAGAGAGAGAGAGAGAGAGAGAGAGTCAAGAATCATGTTAGAATTTCAGCTCAAAGTGTATTATTATTATTATTATAATAATAATAATAATAATTATTATTATTATTGTTGTTGTTGTTGTTGTGCTAATGGCTTAACGTCGATGACGCAAAGAAGGAAAGGGCTAATATAAGGAAGGTAGAGTGGTGGTGGTGATTATTGTTTTAAGGGGAAGTATAACTAGGCAGCTATCCTCTATATAACACCATTCAAAGAGGAAAAATAGAAGGGATCAGACACTTCGAAAAGTGAAGGTGTCGGCCAGGGAAAGACAAGGGCCACGAAGGGGCTGAAAATGAGACTCCCTACGCCTCGAGTGCTCTAATACCGACGGGGTCGGAAAAGAACAGGAATTGACCAAGGAAGGTCGGAAATGATAGATGAAAGTGAGAAGCCTGGCACAAGTAGAAACAATGCCGGGACTCAGCTGAGGACCCCTTGGTCGCCAACCCATGCTCCCCCCCCCAAGTCAAGAGCCCTTGGGGTCCCGTTTACTTGCCTCTTACGACAGGCAGGGGATACCGTGGGTGTTATTCTACCACTCCCAACCAAAGGGGGATTAGGAAGGTAGAGACCGCGACGTTAATTATATGGTGTGAAAATGGGAAACCACGGAAAACAATCTTCAGGGCTGTCGACGGTGAGATTCAAATCCACAATCTCCCGAATGCAAGCTCACATCTATGTACCAAGAACCGCACCCGCACGGTTAACTCGCTCGGTTTATGAAGTTGCTTGTTCTTCAGTATAACTTGGCCTCTTTTGCTTACTCATTGTTTGGTGACAAGACTTTTTTTTTTTTTTACACGAACCCAAATTCTTATACTACAGTAGTTAAAGGTTATCTATCGGTTTCATTGAGCTTCAACTCTTTGCTGATGTTTTATCCTGCTAGGCCTAGTACTTAGGGGTAAGGTAGGAAGAACAGTCAACATATTTTAATCTCCAGTATGAATGAGCCGACGGAAGTGAATTCTCGTCCTCCTATCATATTCAGTCCCTCTCATATCTTCTTCACTTCCCTGATGCCTTGGACTCCGAAACATGTCTCCAGTTAAGTAATCCGTAATCGTACGTAGCGGACTTGTCGATGTTTTCCAACAGGGAGAAGTCACTCGATGCCAACTCAGGGGAGTATCGTAAATGACGCATTATGCCATAGTCGCACTGAGGGATCAGGGTTATGGTATGACGAGCTGTAAGAACCAGCACATTACCCTGAAGCAGAAGAACTCCTCTGGACAGCATTTCATGTCTGTTTCACTAGATGTCTTCTTGTAACTTATGGAGGAGGCCTGGTATTACCGTCGAGACGGTGTACAATCATTACGGAGATAGTCGGTGAGTATTTTCCCGCGGTTGTGCTAGAAGAGCATGACTCTTTTTTTTTCTTTTTTTTTTTTTTTTGCTAGTTGTTTTACGTCGCACCGACACAGATAGGTCTTACGGCGACGATGGGACAGGAAAGGGCTAGGAGTGGGAAGGAAGCGGCCGGCCGTGGCCTTAATTAAGGTACAGCCCCAGCAGCCTGGTGTAAAATGGGAAACCACGGAAAACCATTTTCAGGGCTGCCGACAGTGGGGTTCGAACTTACTATCTCCCGAATACTGGATACTGGCCGCACTTAAGCGACTGCAGCTATCGAGCTCGGTATGACTCTTTTTCGCAAAGAGTATGGCCATTCTCTCATTCGGAGTTGCTTGCTCCGATGTCTGGTACAGGGGTCACCGAAATACACTCAGTACTCCTCCACTGTTATCTCTCCACGAGAAGTCATCGTTGTCAACATTTGACTTCAAACATTTAACGTTCAACATCATCTGCTGAAAGGACTTGAGCCTCTACTCTTGCAACGATGCTTAGGCTACGTCGTCTGCAGTGAACAGCCTGCCTTTCGGCATTCCGTGCTCACTGGTTCATTACCTCTTGGGTGCTTTGCAGAAAGTCTACCCGCAGATTCTCTGGTTGTGGGGAGAAAACCCAAAATTCGTCAACGGTTGAAACTCTCAGCATTACGTCATAAATGGTCAAACTAATAAATACTGATGATGACCTACATGCTTTATAGCTGATTTTGCTTGCCTGATGGAGTCTTGAGCGATATTTGGGCACATGCCTTCCCATCATTTTAGTAATTTAACTTCTCGCCTGGTTAGCTGAGGTTTGATTTCCGACTCTTCGATGAATGATTTAAACTACTTGTGTGCTTGAACAGGTCCACCCGGCCTTGTGAGAATGGCTGAAAAGAGCTATGGACTTGAGTCCCTCTCTCAGCCGTCCTAGAAATTGTTCCCCATGGTTTAAACGGGTTTATTCTTAACATATAGCGCATGACTGCTTTCTTCCAAATACTAGCCCCAAATAATTTATTGAAGACACTAGACCAACCACAACATGCCATGAATACATGGAGCATTTCCCATTTTCACACCAGGCAAATGCTGGGGCTGTACCTTAATTGAGGCCACAGCCACTTCCCACTCCTAGACCTTTCCTGTCCCATCGTCGCCATAAGACCTATCTCTGTTGGTGCGACGAAAAGCCAATTGTAAAAGTAAAAAAAGAATACATGGAGCTGTTAGCTGCGATGAGGCAAACCCCAACAATGAAAGAAAAACAGCATTTGGCGTTTATCTTCAATCCCTTTCGGAGAGATTTGAACTTCCAGCTAGCTCGGCCAAAGTCTTCAAACATCCCATCTGGTCTCAGTCAGTCTGGCAAAACTCCAGAGAAGGAAGGAAGTTCCTGTTTGCTACTATAATTCCTCGAACGCTCCCGATGTCACATGAGCCATAGCAGGTCGCATATTCTAAGAAATCGCATGATAAATCAGCCCACAACTCTCCGATATTATATTGAGTGTTCGTGGAACAGCTAGTGTGTTCAGAAGTTCAGGCTCGTTCGTTTCTCAGTTTGTTGCCGACAGGAATTGGGAAAGCATTCTTTCAGATTTTATTAGACGCGTTTGCAAAATTACTAACTGATTTGATAGACGGCAGTTCGGGTTTCGGAAAGGTTATTCTAGTGGGACTCAACTTGTAGGATTCCAGGAAGATATAGCTTATATTTTAGATTCAGGTCAAATGGATTGTATAGCTATTGACATTTGATAGCGTAATCATGGGAGACTGTTCACAAAAATGAGACAAGAGTGGTTAAATGGGTGGCTAAATTTCTAGAAAATAGAAAATTAGAGTAGGTGAAGCATTATCTGATACGGTCATGATTAAGAGGGGGCCCCGCCTTTTGGGCCTTTTTCTTATGTATATGAGTAACTTAGCTGGGTTTACAGATGAGGCTTTGGGGGTTATGTTTTCCTGTGTAGAGTGTTGTACTCACAAAGACGCACACACGAGATGCTGTCAATTGTGTACACTGTTTTATTTTCAAATTATATACACATTATACCCACTGCCTGCTCGATCTGCATCCAATGGCTGGTTATAAGCAGCCATCAGGTGCATTATCGAGCAGGCAGTGCATTATACACACACACACGCACATATTAATTAACTGCCATCTTGAAAAAAACACTGCTAAGAAGAAGAATGCTTCATTAGCATGTCAACCGTTTACCAACACAACCAAATCACAACATAAGTTCACATACTTGACTAACGACTAGCAACTCTCGCTAACAACTCAACTCCAACTCCCAAGGCTGCTTCTTTATATACATTGCCTGACCGGGCTTCTAGAAAAGTACGACACATGTTTTCTCGTAATATCTAGAATCTCCGATAACCTATTTATAAATGGATTGAGTGTTCTGTAACTCTCTAGTCACGAGATGCGTTGTTCTGGACTATTACCGTGTGTTGCACAACATTACACTGGATTTATACATCATATTTGCGTGTTCTTACATTAAATAAACTCATTAATATAAATACAGCAGACGTGTCGTGACATAACCTCACATGTTTTGTTACGACCACGATTTATCCCAAATAAAGTCCGTACATAACTACGTAAATAATAATAATAATAATCGAGCTCGATATTTTCATCATTTACACATGGGTTAGAGAATTGTTTCCACGTTATACTAGTCCATAACACTTGCATCAAGAGTAGTAAATAAGTTACAGGATTGTTGAGCGACTGCAAAATGACCCTGACAATATTGTGAGAATGACAGCAGACAATGGTATGATGGTAAACGGGATGAAAAGTTAAGTTCTTAGTTTCACCAAGAGAAAAAGTCCTCCCAATTTTAATTACTGTGTTGATGGGTTGAAAGTACATCACGGAGAAAGTGCCTAGGCATTAATATAAGGACATGTCTTCATTGGGCTATTCACATTAATTAGGTTGAAAATAAAGGTTAAATATCTCTTCGTATGGTATTTAGGGGTTGTAGTAAGGAAGTAAAGGAGAGGGCGTATTAATCTCTGTTAAGACCCTAATTAGAGTATGGTTCCAGTGTACAGTACGCGAACCTTTTGTTGATACCAAGTTTTACGGGGGGAAGAGGAGTAAGGAGGGAGCTCTCCCGGTTCCGGTAATACTGCCAACTGAAAATGAAAAAATGAAAACCTACAACCTGTTTTCCAGTCATTGACCGGGTCAGGGATGTAATGAATGAAGCAGATATAGGCTATTAGTACGATGGGGTCGCCACTCCCAAAGTGATTTATTAATGAATGATAGATGCTCTGAAATGAGAATGGAGAGTGTTGCTGGAATGAAAGATGACAGGGAAAACCGGAGTACCCGGAGAAAAACCTGTCCCGCCTCCGCTTTGTCCAGTACAAATCTCACATGGAGTGACCGGGATTTCAACCGCGGTATCCAGCGGTGAGAGGCCGACGCGCTGCCGCCTGAGCCACGGAGGCTCCCACTGCCAACTGAATGAAAATGAAATCTGAATTGAATCGATAATATGATCGATCGATATGAATTTTTTAAACCTTTATTATCTTAAGGCAACAACTGTGTCACATACACATTCTATTATAATACTTTATAACATCTCTCGATGCGAATCTTGTTCCTAGCATGAATTCTTTAGTTTGACTTTGCTGTGTAAACAACAGTACTAGTACGTAAAGTGTACGCCAGATGTCTCACGGCGATGCATAAGCGATTCATAGTTTGTGTGTCAAAGTTTGCCAATACGAATCTCGAAGATAACCGAGGTCTACCGATTCAGTATCACGGAAAGCTTCGCTTACTGTATGAGACTCACACCAGGATTACTTGCTACTTGATATGAAAACTGGGAAAGATGCCGAGGAAAACAGCATGCTTTTTCCTTGGTGATCTCTGACAAAAGAGTACTGTTACGATAATGTCACAAACTTAATGCTAGGAAGACTGGGAGTAAGGAGACGAGTTGCTCGATTAAGTGATATGTTCCGAACTGTCAGTGGAGAGAGGGCGTCTTTGAAATAATTTTAAGAAAATACTAGGTAAACAACAGATAGGGAATCCGCCACCTGGGCGATAACCCTGAATGCAGATTGATTGTAGGCTAGGATGGCGTTACGCTGACCATGTTTTAGCTGACTGGGCAGCAGTCTTCTTGGCGAACCAAGGCTCTAATGAACTGTTGCGCACGGGTTCGTTGTTTTCTGTTTTGTCAATAGTAACCATTAAGCAGGGTTGAGCACACCAGCATCCTCGAAATTAAGTCCAATCTGTGGTCACGTGTAAACAAAGTGTCAGTCGATGATTGGAAGTCGTTTTGGTTCAGTGCTACTTCAGATTGGACTCGGGGTAATATCTTCTGACTAGACATTAATGTGTTTCTGTTAACGAGCTCATCATCTGTTCAAGGTCCGTATAATAGTAAGTCTTGTTCGAAAACAGAACATAGTCTATAAGAGCCGGCTCGAGGCGTGGGCGAGCTGGGCCACCTAGGGCGGCAAAATCTTAACGATTAATTGAAAGTGCTCACAAGCCTGGAAGTATACCAGTTGATACTCATATACATGAGTATGGCTTCGCACCCAACCTAAATACAACACTAAGAATTTCGCAAAAAACAATCGGTGACATTGTCAAGCGGAGAAGGAAGTTTTTCACAGATTAAACTTATAGGCCTAAAGAAAATATCTGGTATCGAATCAACAATGTGTTAAGCGCGACTGAGCGGGTTGGGAATGGTGTCTATAGAGGAAACGAGCCAGTTGAATCTTTGTACGTAACCAAGTCTTAGAATTAGCTGCTGCAAATGAAAAAAAGGAAATAAAAAATAATAATGTTTGTAATTAAATTACATTTTTGTTCTTCATTTACCTGTGTCATGCTTTTCATTTTATTGATGTAATAAGATTTACTGTACATTTGTACTACTACTACTACTGCTGCTGCTACCACCACCGAGCGAGTTGGCCATGCGGTTAGGGGCGCGCAGCTGTGAACTTGCATTCGGGAGTTAGTGGGTTCCAATCTCACTGTTGGCAGCCCTGAAGATGGTTTTCCGTGGTTTCCCATTTTTCACACCAAGCAAATGCTGGGGCTGCATTAAGGCCACGGCTGCTTCCTTCCCATTCGTAGCCCTTTCCTATGCCATTGTCGCCATGAGACCTATCTGTGTCGGTGACGTAAAACAGCTTGAAAAAATGTACTCCGTACTCTTTATACTGCAGCTACCTTATGAGCGTATATTGATAGAAATGAGTTATAATCATCGTTGTAACAGTCATCGTCACAGACATTGTTGTTGCTGTACTTCGTCTTGCTGCTGCTGTAAACTCACCTGTTCGTTCGTAAGCACTTGAATGAAAAATATTGTGTTGTGATTAAGCAGTTCGAGAGCGGGTAAGTAGTTACGTAGTACATTACAGTCCCTCAAACTCGACTTAATATGGACAGAGGATGTAGAGTTTTTGAATTGTCGAGTTGTACGGAGTAAGGGGTGGGTTATTTATAACCCAAAATATTTTTCTGCATAATTATTCTGACGAAAGTTAAAGAACAAAACAGGACACAGAAAAAGAAAACATACCCTAAACTCTTCGTCTTATTCTTATTCTTCTCTACTATCGCTTTTTCCACACTACCTTTTGGGGTAGCATATGCAGATTTGGCCCTGTTTTACGGCCGGATGCCGTTCCTAACGCCAATCCTATCTGGGGAGATGTAATCAGTTAATCAGTCGGTCATATCAATCACTACCGATCTGCATTTAGGGCAGTCGCCCAGGTGGCAGATTCCCTGTCTGTTGTTTTCCTAGCCTTTTCTTAAATGATTGCAAAGAAATTGGAAATTTATTGAACATCTCCCTTGGTAAGTTATTCCAATCCCTAACTCCCCTTTCTATAAACGAATATTTGCCCCAATTTGTCCTCTTGAATTCCAACTTTATCTTCATATTGTGATCTTTCCTACTTTTAAAGACACCACTCAAACTTATTCCTCTACTGATGTCCTCCCACGCCATCTCTCCACTGACAGCTCGGAACATACCACTTAATCGAGCAGCTCGTCTCCTTTCTCCCAAGTCTTCCCAGCCCAAACTTTGCAACATTTTTGTAACGCTACTCTTTTGTCGGAAATCGCCCAGAACAAATCGAACTGCTTTTATTTGGATCTTTTCCAGTTCTTGAATCAAGTAATCCTGGTGAGGGTCCCATACACTGCAACTATATTCTAGTTGAGATCTTGCCAAAGACGTATATGCCCTCTCCTTTACATCCTTACTACAACCCCTAAACACCCTCATAACCATGTGCAGAGATCTGTACCCTTTATTTACAATCTCATTTATGTGATTACCCCAATGAGGATATTTCTTTATATTAAGACCTAGGTACTTACAATCAAAGGGAACTTTCACCCAGTCAACGCAGTAATTAAAACTGAGAGAACTTTTCCTATTTGTGAAACTCACAACCTGACTTTTAACCCCGTTTATCATCATGCCATTGCCTATTGGCCATCTCATAACATTATCGAGGTCAGTTTGCAGTTCCTCACAATCTTTATTTATTATCAATATTTATTACACTGTACAGAATAACATCATCTGCAAAAAGTCTTATCTCTAATTCCACTTCTTTACACATATCATTGATTAATATAAGAAAACATAAAGGTCCAATAATACTGCCTTGAGGAATTCCCCTCTTAATTATTACAGGGACAGATAAAGCTTCGCCTACTCTAATTCTCTGAGATCTGTTTTCCGGAAATATAGCCACCCATTTAGTCACTCTTTTAAAGTCCAATTGCACTCATTTTTGCCAGTTGTCTACCATGATCCACCCTACCAAATGCCTTAGACAGGTCAATCGCGGTACAATCAATTTGACCTCCTGAATCCAAGATATCTGCTATAGCTTGCTGGAATCCTACAAGTTGAGCTTCAGTGGAATAACCTTTCCTAAACCCGAACTGCCTTCTATCGAACCAGCTATTAATTTCGCATACGTGTAATATAATCCGAAAGAATGCCTTTCCAAAGCTTACATGGCAAGCATTTCAAGCATGCATATGTTTTATTTACTTCTTTTGATTTCTACGCGTGATTAAGGTGGTCTCAAATTACGTTTACTGTATTTATGATTAATTTGAAATGATTATTTTCGTCATTGACATATTTTACCTTAAAGTGACTCGCCTACCCCTCTCTACCCTACGTGGTGCTCTCCCTTTTTCACTACACCTTCCATATTTCTTTATCGGACCTGTGGTACCACGAACCTGCTACGAAGGCGTAGCAGGGGGAGAGGTGATACTCCCACGTGGCGCGTCCCAGGTGGCGGATAGGGGGGTCCTAACCGGCTTGCCGACGGACTTGAGGAAAATAAAATACCTCTCGCGGACCAAACACACTACCCCCTGCGGGTGGGGGACGCACATGTAGAATACACCCGCGGTATCCCCTGCCTGTCGTAAGAGGCGACTAAAAGGGGCGACCAAGGGCTGACTGAATTAGAACCATGAAACTAATTTTGAATCGTACCATCACGCGGGGAACACCATAGGTTGCCTGTACTTGCGAGTAGTACCACTAAATTCGGTACGAAATAGGTTTGTGATTAGTAGCAGTAAAAGCCTGGCCTGGTGGATTCCAGTACCCGTGCGTCGTACCCATGTGAGCAACACCGCGGGTCTGGGCGTAGCCTGTGAGTTGTACCACTATATGAGCAGCACCGTGGGTCTGCGTTGCCTGTGATTAGTACCCACTATGTGAGGAACACCACGGGAATACCGGCGCCCGTGTTTAGTACACCTAGGTGGGGAACCTTCTCGGTTTGCGCTGGCTATGAGTTGCGCCATTGTGTGAGACACACCATAGGTCTGCGTTACTTGTACGTATTGCAATACTTGTGAGTAGTACCATCTTTTGTGGAACACCGTTGAGTCTTCGCTACTTCTGATTAATACCCCAACATGACACATACCATGGTTCTATTTTACTCGCGACATGTACCATTCTGTGGGGCCTTAGACGTGGATTTTGCACCCCCTTTAGACACCAAGCATCATTGTGCTTTGTAAGTGGTTCCTTGGTCGGTAATAATGTTATTTTCGATCTGTATTGAGTCCGCTCCACTGGTTTTTGTTTGTTTGTTTGTTTTGTGTTTTGTTGGGTTCCTGTCCATCCATTCATTCATTATTCATGGCATTTTATTTTTATTTTGGTCAGTGGATGCCTTTGATTTTTTTGTTCTTTCATTTCGTACCATTAGGGGCCGATGACCTTCGATGTTAGGCCCCTTAAAACAAGCATCATCATCAGCATCGGACCTGTGGTAATTTCACTTTGCTTTACGTCGCACAGACATAATGCCTTATGGTGACGATGGGATTAGGAAGGTGCTAGGAGTAGAAAGGAAATGACCGTGACCTTAATTCAGGTACAGCCCCGGCCAGCATTTGCCTGGTGTGGAAATGGGAAACCACGAAAAACTATAATCAGGGTTGTCGACAGCGTGGTTCGAACCAGATATCTCCCGAATGCAAGCTGATAGCTACGTGAACCAAACCGCGCAGCCACTCGCTCGGAAATAAATTTCTTCTACTGCTACATTTTTTTTTTTTTTTTTAGTTAGTTGGGCCGGCTAAGGACCACTGTGCTTGTACTTTAGCTGTTTTGTTGTTTTTGTTGTTACCGCTTCTGGTGTTCTTAATGATAGTTTTGGCTGTTGCTTTCTTCTTGGCACCTTGACCTTTTATGTTGGCCCAATAATCCTTCATTTTCTTGCTGAACTCTATTTTGCGTTCCTCGGACCATTTCCTGGTTTCATTGTGGTTAGCTTCTCTAAAGGATGCTAGGTAGAGTCTGGTTTTGACATTGAACGGTACTTACTTCTTATTATGATGTCATTATTAATATTAAGTTCTGCCAGATCCTTCTCTACCTACTGTAACCACAGCGTTCCAGTGACTTTACCCTTGCTGGCTACTTTGAAGATCTTATAGGACAGCCTGTGGGAATCAATTCTATATACGTGTTCGTAGAAAGCCTGCCGTTTTCTTCTGATGGCATCTGTGAGGGTTTCTTGGTGTTAAGGTCATTGGTTCTACTGTCCTCAGGAATTTCCTTTCTTGTACTTCGAGGGCTCTCCGTTAGACTACTACTACTACTACTACTACTACTATTATTATTATTATTATTATTATTATTATTATCATAATTCAAGTGCAGTTTGTACAATTCTTTGGAGAATCCTCTGACAATAACAGTCCGATGAGACTGGCGATCATTCGTGAACATGGTGATTCATGAATGTCTTTGTTGTGGCCGTGAGAGACTGTACTGTTGAGGATTGCAAGTTTCAGCAAGTCGTAGAACAAAGGAAATGCATTGCGCCTCTGTTGTCTCAGTATACAACTCTATACATCGATCCTGCAGTTGATGAAAACTTGTTCAAGGTTGAAAAACGCATTTCAATACAATATCACTGCAGATTTGCTCTCATATACATTATATTTGCTCAAATAGCATTAACATAACAAGTAAGATAATTTTTCTTGAAATTCTAGTTATGGAAATTAAGAACTATGTGTACTTACTATATTATTTTAAAATATTTTCTGGACCATCCATAGTTACATTCGTAGACTTTCAGCAGCTGTCGATTTATCTTCGAAATAATGAGTTATCACATTTATCCGGTAAATGGTCTATGTGATCATTGTTTGTTGTTTTTTTGTCCAACCCTTGTCCCGTTTCCCTACGGGGTCGGGTATGAGGTGAGATGAATTTGTCTTGGCGGTTTTTTATGACCGGATGCCCTTCCTGACGTCAACCTCATCAGAGGAGTTAATGGGAGATGAAATGAATGACGTGATATATGATAGTAGGGAGAGGGTGAAACCCGGTGCCGGCACATAGCCTACTCCTGTCGAATAGCACCAAGGGGTCTGCTCAAGGCTTAACGTCCCCATCCGACGGACGAATCACCATCAACAGCGTCATATGCCCTCACTCCATATGAGCACTGCGGAGAGGTTTGGAATTTAATCCAGGCTTTTGGCACGCAATCTAGTGATTAGAAATTGTATACCACCACCTCCCCTACCCTGCCGGCCAACATTCTGATGGTGAAAATTTTTTCGACCAACGGGACTCGAACCGGCTAACCTCGGTGTTAGACCGTTTTTAGACTTCAGCGCCTTAACGATCATGGCCACCAGGCGGGCTGGTCTATGTGATCATTAATTGCTTCCTTTGAAGTTATGCTAGATTTTAATGTTTGTTTGTTTTTTTTTTTACATTCTCATGAGTTACTCAGTTCACTTTTATGAGTATATTGAATTAGTGCAGTAACATTAATCATGTGTTCCTAGCTTGCAACGAGCTAGAATATTCTAGCTCGTTGCAAGCATGCTTTCTTCTTTTCTTTTCCTTTTTTAAGTTTTTCAATGCATTATTGCTACTAATACATTATTTCTAGCCTATTGCTCACACTTTTTCCCCTGAACTGATTTTCAGTGGTATTCAATGTTTTTCGCACTCTGTCGGTTGAAGGAACAATATTTCAGGTCTTCATGTTTGAAGGACGTCTACAGTATTAAGTTAGCTGATAACTTCGGCTTTTACAAATTAAGAAGCCTGGTTTTCATAGTCTATATTGGTTAGTTTCTTGAACGTTTCCAATCAGTACTAATCCGAATTCTAGCCGTGACAAAGGGTCGCACTGTTAATAGCCCCCTGCCGCCCCCCCCCCCCCCCGGCACAGAAATTGGTGGCTAATTAAGGGGTTTAGCTCGCAGTTATATTGAAAGTCCTCTTTTAAGTAAATGACAGTCGAGTCCATGCCCACTCATCCAGTTGATTATTTTTATCGAGGGTCATTGTAATTTGTATGGAAGTGGATGAAAGACCTTATATATACTGTTACTGAATATCGTATGCAGAAAGATTGTTGTCAAACTCGCGATTTTTAATAAAACATCCTTGCCAATAGCCAAATGAGAGTTCGTTTAAAAGTCGAACGCTTTGACACCTGAACTAAAGTGGACAACCTATAATTTATTATATATATATATAGTCTGTATTATTCTATTTTTATTCCGAAGCCCGCCTGGTGGCTTTAACGACCATATGAGAGACCGCAGGCTTCCTTTGAGTTTCATATCGAAAATAAAAACGGCAGTTAACAACTGTTTTACTTTTAGTTGCTTGTCACTATAGTGACGAATTGCGAAAACTGTTTCACGACCAGGAAAAGAACTTCGAGCTTTTCAGTCTGTTGAAACACGAAATGTAACAACACCGTAACATACCTGTAAAAGTGGACAATTCATTCTATTTATAATTGACAATTTAAAAAAAGCCAGAGGGACAAGGAATAATCAAATTCTAGGCAGAATGTCTTGTGCCCACCTTACTACCTGGCACATTCGTTTAGTTGCTAATTAAGATAAGATTTATTATCTTGCGGTCATTTCAATTGGATACTGAACCAAAATTATTCAAATATTCGAACAATGAAAATTCGCCTATACTATTAGACGTTTATCACCGGTACTTACACATAATACAATACAATGCGTAATTATTTCAGGAGGGTCGAATGACTGGAAACAGGCTGTGGATTTTTCAGGGTGTGATCTGCAAGCTCACAAAAACACCTGTAAACACTAAACTTGTGCTCGAATTGCTGCATCTTCGTCTAAATTAGTCCTTTAAATAAATCAAAACTTAGTGGTCCGGCCCATGTAGGTGAAGGCACCTTATCCTTCCACGCCGTCGATTATCATCATCATCATCTCTGTTGTAAATCAGCGGACTGTACAGGACACTGGAGGAAGTGTCCTTCAAAGATCCAAATATAGCTAAACAAATATGTTTTCAGTAACATCTAAAAGAAAAAAAAAAGTTCTTTAAAAAATATTACTATCTGGTAACCCTCTTGGTAGGAGCTAGGTCCAGGTTGACTTCTGTGGGATTAAATTCGTAGCACTCTCTGCATGTGTCATGGGAAGTATGTACTTTATTCTATTTTCGAAATTTCCTTTTCTCCCTTAATTACGGCAATATGCTTTATCTTGTTCATTGGTTTCGGAAATAAATTTTAACTTGTGTATCGTAGCTTATTGGAATGCCACTTAGTCTGAGTGGAAGTTTGTTATGCCAGCACTTGTAATTACCCAGGTACGTAACGATCCCCCCTTTCCTCGCAGGGCGTGACACATTCAGTGAACACGCAACCCCTGGGAGACTAAGTCCAGTCATAGTGGCGATTTCACAGCTAGTAGTAGTCAGTCACAAGCGGACTCTATTCTTAGAGCTACTTCAGGAACACAATATTTACATCAATCAAGAGAAGCCTCGGCTCTTAAAGTCTGGGCAACTTTCCAGAGGGTTTGACGACACCAAGAGCATCTACTTTTGTTTTGATATCGCTTTCTTGTAAAATGTTTACCAGTGTGTGTTATTTTTGGGCCAAACTGAAGACAGTGTTCCATCTTCCTTCTTCCGCAGAGGACAGTGCAATTCGAAGACGAAGACGACGCGTAGAGCAGACCAATGGAATTGGACTGTTGGAACTTAACCGTGGTTTGCAGCCGCTGTTAACCAGTCAGCCGGAGCAGACTCATAGCCGGACTCCTCCAAGAAAATCGTCTCCTCGGGTTACTCCTGAGCCATTAGGACCTCCTCTCAAGACCATGCCTGATCCAGCTGGCGTGCTGCTGTCAGGGTCCAAGAAGGCTCCTGACAGTCCCAGTCGAGGTTCTCCTCGGGTGGCCACATTGGACAGGAAATCTTCTGCTGGCAGGTCATCCCCACGCTCGGTCCAGGATTCAGGAACACAGGAGAGTTCGAAAAGGGAGAATGCAGCATTGGAAAGGAGAGTGAATGGTGTGTCGGAGAGTTTTAGAAGGTCGTCTACCCGTCCTAGTTCTGTAACGGATACATCTGCTAAGTCCTCGGGGAAAATAACCAAGAGGACTTCCCCAGTTCCTGCCGGCCGCGGTGCCTCTACCAAGCTGTGAGTATGCTGAAATGCATTTAGAAATAATTTTCCTAGCTCAAAATACTTAGTTTAAGTTGAATTATGTTACAAGTACGTAATGGTCTTGTTTTTCTAAATCGCCTATTCCTGTAATAAGATTGATTAATTGATGTTTCAATGAAGGGTGTGAACTTAGGTTTACGTTCAGAGAGTGATTGTGTTTAATTTTTGTAGCATTGGGGCGATGTGATAAACTCACTGCTTAGGAATATGGTGGTAATAGCTGTGTTTTAAAGGGGCTGCCTACCTGAGGCGGTAAAGGCGTTCCCGGTTCACACGGAAGGACATGGGTTGTCAAGAAGTTGAAACATTTTGTAAAATAGACTACTTCTTCTAGAGAGAGGGGCTGCCTTGCCGAGGCATTAAAGGCGTACTCGGCTCGCCTGGAAGGACGTGAGTTCGAATCCCCGTCAGGAAGTCGTAAAATTTAAAAAAACGAGATCTCCACTTTCGGAGGTGCATATGGCCCTAAGGTTCACTCATACTACATCAGAAATGAATACCAGGTTAATTCCTGGGAGCAAATGGAAACCCCACCAAGTGCCGAGGTTACGAATAGTGGAAGCCTTTACCTCCCACCCCTCCAAGGCCCTTCACGACCCGTACGGAGATGATTTTGCTTTATTTCTAGAGAGGTTCACTCAGTCTACACTAGGAGAGATCGGTGAAGACATGAACAAAAGAAAGGGAAGCGTTACCGGTACGTAGGGCGTAAAAATTAGACCAGCACGGTTTGCTAGTAGGGACCGGAAGAGATCAATAGTTAACCAAGGGAGGCATGATAGGAAAGATGTAAGCATGTAATCTGGCACAAGTGGAAGCAATGCTAGACTCAGTTTGGGGTGTGTTATGATCAAAGGTCCTAACTTATGTTTAAAACGGATCCACTCGGGACTGGAGGATTTCTGTTGGCAGGTCATCTTAACATTAGCAGTTGCAATGCTTCCAGTGTACGGACTTTTTAAAATTTTCTTCCGCTTATCCCAGTCATTTCAACGAGTCGATGGAGCCACCAAAACTCATTCTGGTTTTCGCCGGATAGACCGGGATTTGAACCTCAGTATTCTAGGTGGGAAACCAGCAGCTAAGCCACTGAGCTAATCACACGCCCCTACCAAAAAGGGAAATGTTTTATATAGAGTGCGATTTTCTGAAGCCAAAAGGAGTACCCTTTTAAACAATATATATATTAGGTAAGATGAACCACTTGCCAATTAGGTTGTAGGGCCTATTCAATCTATGTAATAAATTTAACCTAGAAAATGAAATTGATTTATTATATTTTGGCATGAAAATCCTACAATACTATAGTTTTCCTAAAAAGATACATATGGACTTACCATGGAAATTCTGTTGGTAGCAACTTGAGGTCTGAAAATGAGACATGATGCAAAAAAAATGATGCACTTACAGAAAAAAGAATCTAGCTTTTCTCAGGACATTTATAATGTCTCAATTATGAATACTCAAGTAGATAGAGCATTGTTGTTTTCGTTGTTGTTGTTGTTGTTGTTGTTGTGTATAGCATTAATTTGGTTGGTGTAATGTCTGAAATTTCTTGGGTCTGGCATATTACGGAAAAGTAGACGCATTTGAATATTATGACAGAAAATTACCGTACTGTAAAACTTGATTTTTTAAAAAATCGCAAAACTGAATTCTATCTTAAAAACAAAATTAAGGTTATGCGATCCTAAACATACTAGCATATATAAAACAATTTGGAAAACCACATTCTTGTGAAAAACTAGGCTGAACCCTTTTTGGAATGTTTTCAGTCTCATTTTTAGGACACCTTACCCTACAGTATGTTAAAGTTGAACATGCACATCAAAATCATTTCTATTCTCAGAGTAAGATGATTTAAATTTAGAAATTATTTACCTACTAGCAAATTCATGTCACATTGACACATGGAGCTTTTTTGCAATGATGGGAAATACAACTGAGCAACCACTTTTAACACTAATTTTTTTTAAAAAAATCTAAGTTGCTCAGCTACACGGAGAAGCATACATAGGTGACACGTACACTGGTTTTCATGATTACCGTGGTGTCAGAAAATTTGTCGACGCAAAACTGTCCACGCTAATTGTAGATAGACCCTCTGTCCAAAAACATACCCATTAGCGCCGCGTTCGACAGGCTGTTGCACAGCCTACGAGAATGGTGGTGGAGCCATCCTCCATTAACAGTAATCAGAGAGGAAAAGGGAAGAGGGTGTGAAAATGAAAGACACCATAGGCCTTGCAACCCTAATACCATCGCAGTCGGAAAAGAACTATAGAGTTGACCAAGGGGGGTCAGATACGAAAGTTGAAAGTGAGGAGCCTGACGTGAGTGAGTGAAAACAATGTCAGACTTAGCTAGGGGAATCGTGGTCGCCAACCCACTCTTTCCACTATTTCAATACAAGTAAATGCCAAGTACTAGTCTGCTCACCAAGTTGTTCTTAATCCTGAGTGACCTCTATCCAGCAGGTAATAAGACGTCTTTTTAAATCAGAATTTAAAGAAAAAACCTCCAAACCCAATGGCACTACAGCCATTGAAGGGCCTTGGCCTACCAAGTGACCGCTGCTCAGCCTGAAGGCCTGCAGATTACGAGATGTCGTGTGGTCAGCATGACGAATCCTCTCGGCCGTTATTCTTGACTTTCTAGACCGGGGCCAAGGGCGCCCATGCCCGGCGCGCAGCCCCCCAGCTCTCTGGGAAAGACAAAAATCTAATGTAGTCAGGCGTTTTTCTTTCAAGAAAGTGATTTAAAAGTCGGTATTACGTGGAGGGGGTAGTACCGCCCCCCACCAACAGGCAGGGGATACCGTAGGTGTTATTCTACCGCCATTCACCTTCCAAAATTTTAAAAATACTACATACCCCAGATCTAGGCCCCCCCCCCCTACAAACTGTCATATGGGCGCCCATGACCGGGGCCGCTATCTCACCGTCAATAGCTCCTCAATTCTAATCACGTAGGCTGAGTGGACCTCGAACCAGCCCTCAGGTCCAGGTAAAAATCCCTGAACTGGCCGGGAATCGAACCCGGGGCCTGCGGTTAAGAGGCAGGAACGCTACCCCTACACCACAGAATTTAAAGAAGAATCATCTGAAAATTTGATTTACTGCTCTCTTTTTTTCTGCAATAAATAGATTAGCTTCCTTGAAGAATTCTTCAATAAAGGGATTTGATATGAAGACTCTGTATTTTCCTGCCACTAACGGTTATTGTTTGGGTGCCCCTTATCAGACCAGCGGTTACCCACAAGGGTATGCATGCTGCTGGTTGGGAAACTCTGTTCTGGAGGGAAGGTTAGATGGTTACAAAGACTATAAACCTTGTAGATTCTGTGACTTGCTGAAGAGTAGAACTGCTATTGAGAGCAATAAAGTTTTAATTTCAATGGAGATCATGAGAGGAGACCACACTTTGCTTTAGAAATGCTGAACCAAAGTAACAAATTCGGACCTTACATTAGTATTCTGTAATTAGGCTTATTTATTAGCTACAAGAAGTTGGAAATTTAAATCCACCACTCGATTAAAATGCAGAATTCCTATTTCTGTGTATTGTTTAATCAATTAATTTTCACTCAACTCTCTTGAAATATTATAATTTTTATAATTAAATCCTCACTTCCATTCCACTCTAATTTTTCATTTTATTCTGATTGTTAGAGAATAATGTATGTTATTACTACTGTCTTTATTCTTGCCTATTTTTTATTGTTACAACAGGTCCAGTCCCCTTGCAGAGGACAAAACAGAAGAGGTATCAAGAAAGGTGGACCTACTAACTGCTGCGGCTCGTGAAACTGTAAATCGCTTAGATCAGTTAAGTAGCTCCTCCTCAATAAACCACAGTGTAGAAAAGTCATCATTTCTCTCTAAAACTTCCGTCTCAGGGAATCTTGCAACACAAAATAGTGTTACCACAAAAATTGGAACTAAGAATGAAGTTTTATCGAATATTCCTGATGAAAAGTGTACCAGCCCTCCTGAAGTACCTAGTAATGAGTTAAGGAAAAAGACTGCCCCCATTGCTGTACAAGAGACAATTACTAGTTCACCCTCAAGTGATACTGGAGTTAGGAGTAATACTTCTTCCCCAGTGCGACAACAATCTTCCATCTTGAAGAAGAAGTCCCTTGAAGAACAATCAGTTGTGGTATTGCCTTCAACTACACACCCTGTATCCATCCTAAAACGTAAAACATCACAAGATGAGGCTGGTTCTGCAGTAATACCTCCTCCTGTGACCTTTTCACCTTCAGTCAAAGAGCAGAACTGTTCCAGTAGTCGTAGGCAGGGAATTTTAAAAAAGCGAGCAAGTTTGGATGAGTCAGAAGTGATGAGGAGGAGGAGTTGTTCACCAGACATGAATTATGTCGCTGGAAAGGAGAACACTGTAGATTTTAAGCCAATTCTGAAACGTAGGTCTTCCATGGAGGAGTTAGGTCGAAGAACTCAGTCTCCTGATCTGCAGCCTCATTCGATACTTAAGCGTAAAACAAGTCGTGAAGATGAACTGGATGAGAGAGCTACGAGCTCACCGGAACCTCAAGGAATTTTAAAGCGGAAATCAAATGTGAGCAGCAGTAGCAGCAGCAACAGCACATCACCCCACGTATCAATATCAGCATCTGTTATGATGACTGTTGCTGGGATAGAAGGCGTTGATTATATCTCGGATAACTCTGAACAGGTCCGACCTATACTTAAAAAGAAAAGTAGTTCAGAGGATAATACCACAGCGGATTCATCCTCGACTGATACGCCTAGACCTATCCTTAAGAAGAAATCTAGTATTGAAGTGGAAGATAGAGAGGATAGACCCAAGAAACCAATCTTAAAATCTTCTAGAAAACACTCGCGAGAAGATATTGGAGCAGTAACAAACTGGGAAGGTGGAGCACGGGGTTCACCATCACGGTGCTTGAAGCTACGCAGCCGCAGTGTGGGAGCATCTGATTCTACATCTGGCTCTGATGGTGAAGTAGTGAAACCTATTCTTAAACATGGTCCAGAGGATCTAAGATCAAGGGAAAGATCAGCTTCTCCTAGGTTACACCTTTCTTTTTCTGGTAGTGAACCATCAAAAGAAAAGAGAAATGATTCTGTCCCATCTAGATCTTCTCTACTGGGATCTGAAAGCTTCAGAAACAATACTCCTGGCAGAGAAGGGGTTGTGCTCAGAAGATCCTCAAAATCGCAGGTTCCTCTGCGATCAGCATCAGTTCGTTCAGCTGATGAAGTAGTTGACAGTGAACTTCGTGCTCTATTAAATAAGAGGCGGTCTTTGGATGTAGACTCGAGAAGTGTTGAATCTGACTCAGCTGTTCAGTTTAGATGTCCTAAGTCTCAACCTGCAACGAGGGATAATTCTCCACGACCTATGTCAGTTGCTGAGAGAATCATGACTATGGAAAATTTTCTGGAACAGGAAGCTTCACAAGGGCCTTCATCATCATCATCTTCTGGTGCTGTTCCAAAACGCTTCAATTTTGCAAGAGCTTCTCGCAATAAAGAAAGGTTCCATACACAGCCAGTGACCCAGGAAGAATTGCAGGCATCAGCCAGGTAAGACTTCAAAGATCTCATGAAATTTATATGCTTGTTAGGTCCATTATTATTTGTCTAAGTGGTGGTGGTGGTGGTGGTGGTGGTGGTGGTGGTGGTGGTGGGGGTGGTGGTGGTGGTGGTAATTACAGTTTAAAGAGGGAGTACAAATAGACACCCATCCTCTCTTAACACTAATCAAATGAAAAAGGAAGAGATCTGACCCTTTGAAAAATTAAGGTATCTTCAGAAGAAAAAGAAGGGCCATGAAGGGCATGAAAATGACTCCCTAGGCCTCGCAGACCTAATATTGCCAGGTCAGTAAACAACAAGAGTTTTACCAATGGATGTCAGGCAGGAAAGATGAAAGAGAGGAGACTGGCACAAGTGGGAGCAATGCCATAGTCAGCTAGGGAACCGTAGTTTTCAAACCACTCTCCCAAGTTGAGAGCACCCGGTACCTGTTACAAAGGGTAAGAGATACCATGGATGCATTCTACCACCACCTCCACTGTTTTACAGCCACTCACAGTAGAGAGATGTATTCATTCATTCACTATTATATGTTTCTATGGTGGTTGGTTTGTAGTATAGTGTAGTGTAGTGTATAGTAAGTAAAAGGAGAAGAGTGTATTAAGACAAACGCCTAGTCCCTGAACCAGAGAAATTAACCAGATTTGACTGAAATCCTTGGCCTAACTGGGAATTGAAGCAGAGAGCTTCTGAAACAAAGGTCATAAGCCAGATTGTATACAGGGTTAGTTGCCTAAGTTGTTAGTCTACATAGTAACTTCTAATCGGTTGAAGGTATCCGTATGCTGTTTTCATATTCTTAAATGGTAATAAACTGTGCTACATTTTCCTGTGAAATGATTATGACCAAGATATCGATGGCAACTTTGATTTCTTTTTAAGTGAAACTGTACTAATTAATACAGCTGATGTACAAGTTCAAATTGTTCACGGTTCAGAGGTAAATACTTTTGAAATCTGATGGTTACTTTTTGAAATAGCAGTAATGTTTTAACATTCGATGTGAGGCCCTGAATATGAGCTGAATGCAAGGGCACACTCGGCTGTTGTTACTGCGGTAACACAACATTGTAGTAGGCAGTTCTACAAAAGTTTTAAAAGTAAGGTATGCATACCACTTGTCCACTTATTGAGGGTAATCTTGGCATCTTCAGTCTAGATGTGGGATGTGTAGGTTAAGACAATGTGGAGATTAGGCTCGTCTTTTTTGTCTCCTTTTACAGTTTGTCCTTCTTCGCACAAATTTTTTTTTTTGCTATTGGCTTTACTTCGCACCAACACAGATAGGTCTTATGGCGACGATGGGATAGGATAGGGCTAGGAGTGGGAAGGAAGCGGCCTTGGCCTTAATTAAGGTACAGCCCCAGCATTTGCCTGGTGTGAAAATGGGAAACCACGGAAAACCATTTTCAGGGCTGCCGACAGTGGGGTTCGAACCTACTATCTCCCGAATACTGGATACTGGCCGCACTTAAGCAACTGCAGCTATTGAGCTCGGTCTTCTTCGCACAATGATCTGTCAGTGTTGAATAAACATATATGACTTGTTTCTTTCCTGTTCTTTATATTGACCTGTCTGTGTGTTTATCCTGTTATGTTTCCTTTTTCATGTTTATTGTACATAACCTATTCTTGATTTGTCACTTGCTTGTTCCTTTACATTACTTACATTTACCTTTTTGATATTGATTTCGTTAGTACTGTAATGAACTCTTCACACAAACTTACAAGCTAGTGATGTTAGGTGTGTATCTTTGAGATTTTCCAATTTAAAACAATTATCATTTACACTATATCACACCTTATCACAAAGACTAAAGTTATTTTGAGAGGCAAATTAATACATGTCTTTGTAGATCTGCAACTAATTACTTTTTTTAAACCTCACTTACCTGTGACCTCAGTTTAGAAGCTGACAGAGTTCTTGATCACTTCCTCAGCATATCATTGAGAGATACAGAAATGAAGGCTGTATAGATAAATGATAGTACTTTCCATCAGATTATGGTGTAAGAGGAAAAACACAATGAATGACAGAGCAGCATAAGAAGAGACAAGAACAAATGTGCCATCTCCACATCTTCATACACTGTAGTTTTTAAATAGATGGGCTCTCTCCTCATCAGTTTTTCTTCTAAATCCACCTCTTCTCAGCCCCTGACAAGATCTTTTCTGCTTCCCAGTATCATCAGGAGAGTGGATTTCAACAGTTGATAGATTTCCAATCTTGATGTGGGAAGTGTAAGATGAAAAGAAAGCTGGATGAATACAGGAAAAAGGGAAGAGACAAAAAGATAGATGAACACATATGATGATGATGATGATTCCATGTGGCTAATACTAGCCTGGTGCAGTCCTTGTAAGGCAGACCCTCTGAGGGTGGGCAGCATCTGCAGTGTATGGGAAACTGTGTGTTAATATGGTGGAGAATAGTTTTGTGTATGAGTCACAGGGACTTTGGGGGACAGCACAGTCATTCAATCCCTGATCCAAGAGAATTAACGATTTGAGATTAAAATCCCCAACCCAGCTGGCAAACAAACCTAAAGGCCACTATGCTGACCATTCATCAGAGGAGCTGGATGGTACAGGAGGTTAAAAGGTTATGTATATAGGACACATACAGGAGAAACCCAGTGAGTTCTTATCTTTCCACCGAGCTCGATAGCTGCAGTCGCTTAATTGTGGCCAGTATCCAGTATTCGGGAGATAGTAGGTTCGAACCCCACTGTCGGCAGCCCTGAAAATGGCTTTCCGTGGTTTCCCCATTTTCACACCAGGCAAATGCTGGGGCTGTACCTTAAGGCCACGGCCGTTTCCTTCCCACTCCTAGCCCTTTCCTGTCCCATCGTCGCCATAAGACCTATCTGTGTCGGTGCAATGTAAAGCAACTAGCAAAAAAAAAACAAAAACAAACTTATCTTTCCATATATGAATTGATTTGTCACTTGTTCCTTTCAATTACCTGTGATGTTAACAAGTAATTCTCATGTTGTTAAATGCAGTTAATTACTGCTTCTACGACTATGTCAAGTTCAAGGTAATGGTAAAGCCCTGTGAACACATCCCAAACTCAGATTTTCTGGGCTTGTTGCCAAGGGAGTGGGAAGTTTTCATGCACATTCGCCAAACTTAATGGTGAGGTTTGTTTAGCTGTATCCGTGCCAAGTTCTAAGATTAGACCAGGGAAACTGGGTCCCTGATCCGTCAATCGTGTAGAAGTGCAAACAGTGTGTAGCAAGCTGCTTGGATGCAGCAGGTTGAAGCTCTGGCTTTGTGTAGCAATACCTACCTGTTTGTGTCAACTCAACGGATTTGTTTCTGATCTCCATACTTTTGTTTTAGTGTTTTGTGTGACGGTAGTATGTTTTTCTTTCTTGTCCACAAGTTGTGTACAATATTTCTGCATGTTTCATATCATGGTTCTTTTCTTAATTTTTAGAACTTTAAGTGTTAATTTGAGTTATCTCGTGAACAAGTGGTGCATAGTACAAAAAATGTATGAATTATTGGTTTGATGAAAGTTTACTATAGTTCCTTTGTTTGCTGCCTTTCTAACATGGGAACCACCCCCCTGAACCATGGCTGTTGTAATAAAAAAATTACCATATACAAATTAATTTTTGTATGTAAACAGCATGGTAATATTAGTCTTTTTTGCAGCTTTGTAGTGTGTAAAAGAGACAAACCATAGAAAATCTTTATTACACAAAGAATTTGCTCAGTGTCCTTGGAAGGGAAACTTGGCCAACAGTGACTGACTGTTCTAACGATGTTGTTATAGTCTAGGGGGGAATTTTTAATTTGAATTGTTTTTGCTTAAAATCATCTTTATTTCAAGTTTGTTAAACATTTCTTGATCAGTCTGTTCGCTCCATAAATCTATCAGCAGTAATGTTTCATCCGTTACATCAGGAATAAATAATAATAATAATAATAATAATAATAATAATAATAATAATAATAATAATAATAATAATAATAATAATAATAATGGTATGAGGCCTCCGAAGAGGCTGGGAATCAAACCTGGGATCCTCTGAACCAAAGGCCAGCATGCTAACCATTTAGCCATGGAGCCTGACAAAACATCAGGAATGATCAAGCCATTGTTTTACATTTCTTTTTTTTTTTTTTTTTTTTTTTTTTTTTTTTTTTTTTTTTTTTTTTTTCAAATTGCTGTTATAACCATAAGATTAAATGGAATTTCCCTTTCCATACTTTGTCTAATTTAGGACTCACACTTCCTTAGATACTTGGAAACAGTGGTAAAATCATGTCCCTGTCATTAAAAACAAAAAAAGTGGCATAAGGCAACTATTACCATATTGTTTACTGCACAAAAACTAGCTCGTATAATTATTTTATTGTAATAGCTGTGGCTCAGGGGGGACAGTTCCCTTGTAAATAATATCAATCTCCTTGAAAAGAGGTTAGAATTACTGTTGCAGATTAACAGGTTCTGGATTGACTGCTAATCTGTGGTGAATGACTTTGCTTAACATTTCTCTCCCTTCTCTGCTGAGTACATGGGTAAAATTGTCTTTCTCATAGCTCATCTGTTTGTACATTTTTATTAGTTTATAATTTAATCAAAATTGTACCAGAATTATCATTATAGTATTATTGACCTTTATTTAATCATTCATGTATTTAAACCATATGATAATGAAACAGTCATTGCAAATAAACATGACTGTATAAGAACTAATCTTCAACTGAATCATCTGACTGAACGTTTACATGTGCTTTGATATAATCAAAAACAGATTGAATGATTGAATGATTGAATGATCTATGAACTCTACATGTCTAATATAGGTTTTTCGCTGTTCTGTCTTAACCTCTCTGCAAGCGTCTCTCAGTAGTTGTATGCTATCACCTACTGGTTGACCTTTAAGGTTCTGTGATGCCACTTTGAGTTTTATTTGCGACCATACCTTCTCAGTTGGATTGAGAACAGAGTTATATGGGGAGGGCAGTTTCGGCACAATATGGCTATAGCCATCTCGTCCATCGCATACCTTTTTTCTCTTTCATGGAGTGGTGAGTTTTCTGCCACTATTTTGAGGAGAAATGGCACAATGGGAATAGGATTGGGAATGTTCATAATTTCAAAATGCTATCCATTCACCCAGGAAGTTATTGGTTTTCATTTAGAATGCAATTAGGGTAAAACACACTGTCTAATACAATGAAAGATTCGTCAAACCATCTTGACCTTACATCATTGACCATTCGTCTGCCGGATGGCATGGGGAGGGATTAATGTGCTTCCCGCATCCTCCTGATAACTTTTTTTGCTTTTACTTCTCAGTATGCACCCTAACCTCAGACAGTAAAAGTTCTTTTGTGCTTTATTTCATTGTGGTGTTCTGGAGCTGCTGTCATCTGGGGAACAAATGGTTAGTAATAACGTGACAGTATGGACTGTTGAAGGAAGACCCAACACTGCCTTCTATATAATTATTTCTACATAATCAACATTTTCCTTGTTGCTGGTTACATAATGTACTACCTACCACAATAAGAAAAGGAGGAAAACCAGTCTCGCAAACGGACTATGCATAGCAGCTGAGTGATGATCTGATTACACCTCACGTTCAGCACCGGCTTACTCAGCCAACTTTGTTACGGCCGTTGAGAGCAACAGTAGTTAAAATACTTCAAGTAAATTCAGAAGTACGCAAACCTGAACAAAATAAGTCCCACAAGAATAAAATATGTGCCTTCTCTCCTTCAGAGTTGCAGAGAACGACTCTTTTGTACTGCTTGCAGTCGGGCATTATGTGGTGACCACCGATCAAGTACACTACCTGAGTAGAGTGTTTAAATGATATGTAAGTAGTTAAAAGCAAATAGACGGACCTTATAGTGAATCATCATTTGCAAATGTAAAAAAAGACACTCTTAAAGTAGGAAAAAAAATGCACTAGTAACCAAGCTGGTGATAAAAAAAAAAACCAAAAAAAAACATGATCCCATGTTTAATTTCACAATAAAATTTGCTATGGTCATAAAGTGTGATACCGATTGATGTGTTTGGAGAAAATGCAGTGTTAGAGAGATTGGACCCAGAACAGATAGAGAAAGAAAGAAAATTTATGCTTTTTTTTCCCTTTGAACGAATTGAAAGTGATGTTTGTTTAGTGTGTTGGTTATGATGGAGATGTGCAGTGACCAAGAATGGGATAAGTGCTTTCCATGTAGTAATAACTTTTAGGACTTTGAAAATAGAAAACTGTGCTTGTATATGTGTATTTTTAAGTTTTGGTTTACTTTTATTATGTGCATAAGGGTAACAATTGCAGATATTGGTGGCTTCATTTGCATAGTCCCACAGACGAATGGTTAGTGATAACGTTGGTCGTGGGAGGGGTTGGTGATCAAGGTTTAAAAAAGTTTGTTCTCAAATCAGTCAAAGAAATTAAAAAAATATTCTTTAAAGTGAGAACATTGCAACCTTACATATTTTTGGTAGCTGGTACTAATGAGTGTCTGATCATACAGTTTTCTCTGTATTGTGACAGCTCTGTTAGGGGTAGTTGAGGGGGGGAGATATATATATATATACTGTACTTACAACTTCTTGTGAGCAAGGATGTTGAGTTATATCTCATGCTACACATTGTGTAAATCACTTTCAGGCAACTGAAAGAAGACTGAAAGAATGCTCTAAGTGAGAGTGCTAGCTCATGAATTCCTCATAAGAACACAAAACTTATTTGTATCTGGACAGAAATCTTGCAGATTATGAACTCAGCTTACCAGCTCCATGGCTAAATGGTTAGCCTGCTGGCCTTTGGTCCAGTGAGTCTGGGCTTGATTCCTGTCCTGGTCAGGGATTTTAACCTTCATTGGTTAATTGAGATGACTTGGGGGCTGGGTGTGTGTATTGTCTTAAGCATTAGAAATCATCCTAGGTAGGGTACCATCCTCACAGACGCGCAAGTCGCCTATACGGTGTCAAATCAAAAGACCTGCACCAGGCCTCTCCGGAGGCCACACGCCAATATGTAATATAGCTAGATTCTGTACTTCTTTATTTTCATTACTGTGGAAACAAATTTATGATCTTGGTAATTGTTGTATTTCATACCTTTTGCTATTGTTATTATGTTTTGTCTATTAATGCTATTTCCAATACTGTAGCAGGACAGGATTTTCCAGTAACTAGTTACTGTATGTGCTAGAGTGTAAAATCAACCATGGGAGAAAAAGTGGTCACATTTATCAGTATTATTTTACTTGCATGTGCAACATTACTTTCCTTGACATAATGTGAAAATCCCTGTCTGTAGCAATGTAGTTATAGAGTGCACAAAATGAAAATTAGATACAGGTACTGGTATTATTAACGACTTTAGTTCTGTAACATTTTATTGTTGTATATGAGAGAGAATGCCTGAAGTGGGTTATGCAACCTTACTGGATTGTGTAGAGGATGGGATAAAATAGACCAATGGTAAAATGCTTAGTATTTCTTGTTAAGGTCCAATTTTAAAATTTGTCTGTACCCCAGGTACAGATCTTTATTTCTATTATTTTAAACTACATTGCAGTTGGAGGAGAGAGAGCAGATATTTTAGATTCAGGAGGTTAAATAGTCTTTACAGCAATTGATCTATCCAAGGCTATTAATAGGGTAGATAGTGAGAGACTACTACTGAAAATGAGGACTGTTGGACTAAAAAGACTGATGAATGGGTGGCTAAATTTCTAGAAAATAAAACTTGGAGAATTAGAGCTGTTGAAGCATTTTCTGATCCTGTAGTGATTAAGAGGGAGGTCCCACAAGGAAATATTATTGGACCTTCATTTTCTTATATATACTGTATAAATATGAGTAAAGAACTAGAATCAGAGAAAAGTCTTTTGCAGATGATGTTATACTGAATGAATAAATAAGTTACTGAATTCTGAGTGACTCCAAAAAAAAAGTTCTTGATGGACAGCAGACAATGGTATGATGGTAAATGGGATAAAAATTCAGGTTGTAAGCTTCAAGAGGAAAAGTCTGCTCACTTTTAATTACTGTGTTGGTGAGGTGAAGTACCTCAGTAAAGGCAATAATAATAATCATCATCATCATCATCATCATCATCATCATCTACGGATCCTTCCAGCGGGCTGGGTAGGATTTGAGTGGACGATATGCCTCCATTGAACTCTTAACATTATAGACTTCCTCTCCTTTAATATCTTGTAACATATTTCCTCTTGCTAGAAGATGATTTTTTTAATTTGGTCTAGCCACTTTCTTTTGGGACATGTAACGGATCTATCTCCAGGTTCCTTCCTTTCCAAGTACTGTCAGAGAATACATGTCTCCAGCATCCTTTGTACATCGCGAAACCATTTCAGCCTTGCAATGTGCAGTCCTTCCATTGTTAAAGTCGCCTAATACTGTCATTTCTGGTTCTGTTTCTTCTTGTCTTCTGCATAGCAGATTTCAGAAATTTCATTTCACATGCCTGCAATTTGCTGATGTGTCTGTTCAGTAAGATACCTGTCTAAACCACATGTCATGATTGGCAGAAGGTATGTTTTGAACATTGTCTGTATAGTTCTTATGGGAACTGCATTATCCCAGAGCAGACTCTTCACTTGGTGGAAGAAAGTAGAATCTTTTGAAATGCTATTTTGGACTTCTAGATTAGCACTCCATGATTTGAGAAGACTCTTCCAACATAAGCAAAACTTCCCACACATTCAATCCTTTCTCCATCAAGTTTTAGATTACACTGGACTTACGTTCTGCTCATTTTCATTGCCACTGTTTTCTGCTTACTAACAATTCATTTAAACTCATTAAACTTGTTACTCCAACAATCTAACTTCCTCTGCACATTTTGCTCTCTCTCTCCCCAAATGGTATCATCATCTGAAAATATCAACAAATTTTTGGAGTCTGCAGCTTTGATTTCCTTAATAATCACATCCATGAGAGCAATGAAAAGAAGGGGAGAGAGTACACTGCCTTGCTGAACACCTCTCTTAGTTTGAAACGATTCTGATCTACCATTTCCAATTTGAACAAAGCTTTCACAATCTTCATATAATAATTGGATTTTATAGATTAAAGAATTTGGAGCACCCAGTTTAAGTAAACATCCCCATATTTTACCTTTTGGCAAGCTGTCATAGGCCTTTTCTGAATCCAAGAACACAGCAATCAGATCATTTCTCCTTTCCCAGTATTTTTCAGTTAGTTGTCTTATGGGGAAAAGCAAGGTCTACTGTTCATCTGTTACATCTGAAACCATGCTGTTTTTCTTCTTCATCAAATCAGTGCTGTATCTGTGTTCTTAATCTTGTCTGTGTGATCTTTTCTATTGTCTTGAGACAGTGGGACACCACGATAATTCCTCTATAATTCGTACACTTTCGCCTCTTCTCTTTCTTGAAGAATCGTATGATCATTCCCTTGTTCCAATCATCTGGATGATGATGATGAGTAAAGATCTAAAGGAGAGGGTACAAAAGTTGCTAGAATGACCCCAATTAGAGTAGGTTTGTAGTATATGGGGACCCTTACAAGGATTACTTGATTTGAGAACTGGAAAAGATCCAAAGGAAACCAGCATGATTTGATGTGGGTGATTTCCAACAAGAGAGTAGTGTCATAAAAACTGTTGCAGACTTTGGGCTAGGAAAAGTTGGGAGTAAGGAGGCGAACTGCTCAACTAAGCAGTATGTTTATAGCCAGCAGTGGGGAGATGGCGTGGAATGACATTAGAACATGAATAAGCTTGAATGAAGTCTTTAGAAGTAGGAAATACCTTAATATGAAGATAAAGTTTGAATTAAAATGGGCAAATTGGGGCAAGTATTCTTTTATAGGAAGAAGAATTAGAGATAGGAAAAATTTACAGAGGAAGATGTTAGATAGACTTGAAGATTTTTGAAATTGTTTAAGAAAAGATTAGGTAAACAATTGATAGGGAATCTCCTCCCTGGACGTTGGCCCTAAATGCAGATCATTGGGAGGGGCTGTTTACAATAGCATAACAACAACAAAATATAAGAAATTTATAAAAAGTTTCATGTTCAAATAAGGGGAATAAAAAAATTCCATGAAAACAAGGAACAAAAAAAGAATGAAATTAAAGATTATTTATGAGCAGTGTAACATAACTCCAATCAGTCACGTAGAAATTCAAACAGAATTGACAAAATATTCCATTGCAACTTACACAATAATACTGTAGTTGCAATGGTGTTACACAGGAAGTTTCACAAGATTGACTGAATATAACTTAAATTATTTCTTTAGAAGTAGTGTAGCATAATAATTACTATACAATCACATCGAAATCCATATGTAACTTAAATAATTCTGTTGTCTTAAAGGTACAATTAACAGTAAATTGAACAGGAATTTCTGTCAGAGAGTGCAGTGGCTGTTCAGATTTTCTTCTGGATCATTATTTTTCCTGATCACTTTCATTACATAATGCTTCTTAATCATGTAAATGTCTCCATTAGTGGCACTTATCCAACTTGCCTTCGTGGTGGTATCAGGTAACACTCTTCTAATGCAACACTACTTATACCTCTTAAGAAATCATTCATTCTGGGTGGAGAGATGTTGAATATTATTGTAATGTTGTTATTTTTATAATAAGCTAATCGTATTGATTCTCTTGCTTGGCAGGTTACAGTCATTTGAATCTTTCCAAAAAACTGATAACGCTGTAATTGTGAATGGTACAAATGACTACAAATCAGATGAAAAGGATGAGGAGACCAGCCCTCAGCATAGAACTGGCTGTATTGAAATAAAAGGTTCAAAGCCTTCAACCGTCAATGGTGGTTCTCCTATTAATGAGGACAGTGATGTAAGCTATCGCACTCCACCTACCTCACCAACCAAGGACACTGCAGTTCGAGGAAGCATCAGTTTAGATCAAACATTGCAGACACATACAACCAGCACCATGGAGGTATCAGATGAGCAAGAGGTAGATTTCAGAGGGCTATGCAAAAGCAATAGTGTTTCAGCTAAGGCTTCAATGTTTGCCCAGCTGGAGGAAGAAATGAAGATGGCTGCTAGGGAGTCTACATCTCGAAGGGTGTCAAAAGGTAGCAATAGCGGCTTCACAAGGTATCGAGAACGTAAGGAAGAGGGTGGTTCCAGATTTGCTACCCAGCCAGTGACTCAGGATGAACTGGAAGAAGCTGTCCGTCAGAATCAGCGAAAGGAAATGAGTGCTAGCACAAGTACTCAAGGAATTACCGGAGGAAATGATGAACCCGAAGGTAAGTTTTTCACTTTGTCTAATCTTGTTCATGTTGAAGGTAAATGGTACTGGCATCTTGTGACAAAATTCTACAGTGTAATCCTTATATTTAATGTAGAAATTCTATTTTTATGGACTGCAATTGCTGAAAAGAAACAAAAGAATAAAAATTCAGCAAACTTCACTTGCTTCTTAATACTTAAATCATAGATCATGTTTTGGTTTTGTTTACAATTTAAAATTGCATGTGCTTCTCATTTCTCAAACTGTAATGTGAATTTCATTCATCATTAATGCCATACATTTAATCCCAAGAAACCAGAACATCTCATTGATGCAGGCATGGTGAACTATTTCATTTCTGATGAATTCTCTCTTTAAATTTTCAGTGATGTGTAATTCCAAGAGATTAGTTTAAGAATTTTGCATTCACCTTCCATGCTTAAGTCATGGTTTGATTCCCAGCTAAGTCAGTTGGTATTTAAGAGGGCTGAAATCCAAGAGTCTTTCTTTTGTTGGCACCTTGTGGGTATGAATGGTGCAGTACACCTACAGTATCCCCTGCCTGCTGTAACAGGTGACTGAAAGGAGTCCCAGAAGCTGTCATTGTGGGGACATGGATTGACAACCAACAGACCCTTAACAGAGATCTAGCATTGCTTCTAATTACTTGTGCCAGGCTCCTCACTTTCATCTATCCTATCTGATCTTGCTTAGTCAACTTTTGTTTTCTTCTGACCCAAACAATATTTAGTTTGCAAGGTTTAGGGAGTCTTTTAATTTTCATGCCCTTCATGGCCCTGTTCTTTCTTTTACCGATATCTTAATCTATCAAAGTTTCAGACCTCTTCCATTTTTCCTTCTGATTAGTGATAAGAGAAGATGGTTGCCTAGTTATATTCTCTTAAAATAATAATCAGTATCACCATCACTTACCTTTGGCAGAAAGGTTTCTGCACATTGTGACCAACAGAATTTTGCCATTAGCAGAGAAACCAAAAAGCCATTGTGGTTTCGGATCATCTTGAGGTACCACTGTCGTCATGTTTACTACATGCTAACTGCAAGAAAGTCTGGCTCAATGGCTAAATGGTTAGCGTACTGGCTTTTTGGTCACAGGGGTCCCGGGTTTGATTCCCAGCAGGGTCTGGAATTTTAACCATAATTGGTTAATTTTGATGGCACGGGGGCTGAGTGTATGTGTCGTCTTCATCATTTCATCCTCATCACGACACGCAGGTCGCCTACGGGAGTCAACTCGAAAGACCTGCATCTGGCGAGCCGAACTTGTCCTCAGGCACTCCCGGCACTAAAAGCCATACACCATTTCATTTCATTTTTACTGCAAGAAAATCCCAGAGAACAGAACAGACGGCTCTATATGGTGTTCAAGGATTTGGCCAAAATATTTTCCACCGTACATTGTGTGTGGCCTCCCTTCAAGGATTATCACTGTTTTAAGGCTCCTATGTCATGACAAGACACCAGCTGTCATTTCTAATGAATCATCTGGGGAACAGTGGCCATCATTGTTAAGGCATCGAGTATGACACTGTGATTTGCTACTTTGAGCCCCGTTAGTGTGTGTGTGTGGGGGGGGGGGGGCATCGCCATTAGAAAGTTAACTGGGAGAGGTGGTGGTATACAATTTCTAATCAGTAGATTGCATGCCAAAAGCCTGGGTTCAGTCTTAGACCTCTCCACAATGTTCATATGGAGTGAGGTCATATGATGCTGTAGATTGTAGTTTGCCTGTTGGATGGGGACGTTAAGCCTTGCGCACCCCTTGGTGTTCTTGGACAGCAGTAGCCTATGTGCCAGTACTAGGTTTCACCCTCTGTCTACCTCATTATCATCATCATTACCACTACCAACCCACTTAAATACATAGGTCACCTATGGGCACGAATTAGACCACACGATATCACACCTGGAGAGCCATTCCAAATTAAAACAGGTTGTGTTATTGCACCTCTCTTATTCTCCTTACACATTTCTGTAAATAAATAGCTTTCTCTAGGCATACTCGTAATATACAAGATAGATGGAGACTTCACAATCTACTTAAAGAGGTTAGTCATGGTGGTGGTGATTATTTTAAGAGGAAGTACAACTGAGCAATCATCCTCTAAAACTGTAATCAGAGAGCAAAAATTGAAGGGATCTGAACACTTTGAAAAATGAAGGTATCAGCCAAAGAAACACAAGGGCAATGAAGGGCATGAAAATGAAAGACTCCCTAGGCCTCGAATACTTTAATACCATTGGGGTCAGAAAAGAACAAGAGTTGACCAAGGAAGGCCGGGTAGGATAGATAAAAGTGAGGAGCAATGCAAGGACACTGACCACGAGATCCATCACTATTGTACAGCAGTATGCTGATGACAACGCTGTTCTTGGTCAACAAGAGGAAGATCTAATGACATGTCTGAATAGTTTCTCAAAAGCATACGAGCAAGTTGATCTCAAGTTTAATATCTCGTACATCAAAATACTTATAGTCAGTATCAGGAGAACACCCAGGAGCAGTGAATGTCACCATTGGTGAAAAGAATCTTGAGGTTGCAGAATAGTTTCCTTGGATAGGTAGTGTCATGTCCAGAACTGAAATTGATGCAGAGATACAAAATTGTATCAGTTGTACTGATGCATCCTTTGACTGTCAAAGAAACAAGAGTTATTGACAGTCATGACATCAATAAAACAACTAAAATATCCATGTATAGTTCAGTAGTTATTCCAGTGTTGCTGTATCAGTGTGAATGTTGGACAGTATGTCAGACATGCCAAACTCTAACAAAATATATTTGAGAGAAATTCTGCCCTTTTAATACTTAAAAATATGTATCCTATTAAAATACAATTGGATTCTAGCGAAACATGTTTCGTCCCTTCTTTTAGGACATCTTCAGCCACTTAATGGATGAAAATCATTCCAAATGCAAAACTTTCAATGTCATTAGTACTGTCTGAAAAGAATCCTTGAAATAATATGGCAATACAGGTGCTCCAATGTTAGTGTGCTGGAAGAGGCTGATGGCAAGTGATGAAGCCATAATAATTAGACAACAGCCACACTAGATGGGTCATATGATCTGAATGCCAAGCTCTTGAGTTACAAAACAGGTCTTCTTCTCTGAGCTTACAGAAGAAAACCATAACGTAGGAAAATCGAGGAAACAATATAAATATGTAGCAAAAGCTAGCTGCATAAATGAATAAGTGGAAAATAATTTATCCATGCCTGGAAAAATTTGGCTTTATATAACTCATTATGGAAGAAATCCATGTATAATGATGTAGAAATATTAAAAGCCAACTGTTGACTTTCTGTGGCAGATGGAAGACAGAGGAGACATCCCAAAGGATGGATTTCCGTGTGAGCAGGCCCTTATAGAAATATCTGTAGGCACTGCAGAAGAATAATCAGCTCTCTTCAGTCAATGAGAATACATAATTAAATAATTGTGCTCCTATGATTAAGTAGAGGTTGCCTGGCCAAGGCGGTAAAGGTGTGTTCAGTTCACCTAGAAGGACATGGACTCGATTCCCCATCAAGAAGTCAACAAATTTAAGAAACAAATTTTCCACTTCTGGAGGTGCAAACCACTCTACCCCAGTGATTGGAGTTTATGGATAGTGGAAGCCTTTACTTTCCACCCCTCCAACGGCCTTGCACAGAGATGACTTTGTTTTGTCTTTGATTAACTTGTGAAGATGAACCTACTTGCATCAATAATAATGTTTTCCACTTCCATGTTTCTCCTTTGCTTTGAAGTCTTGAAAGTAAATCAACGTACGGTAGAATCTCTTTTGGCTAAAATATTATGGCTGTTTTTCATAAATAGACTTCATTAAGAAAAGACCTACAACAGTGCTGTTTATCTTTTTCTTTTTTACAGAGGCATATTTCATGTAGGTGTACATGGTAGTTTTTGTAGTTAAGTAAAGATTTTTGGTTACAAGGATAATGTCCAGATAGGGGATATGAGTAATACTACAGAAGTATTAAAATTTACCTATGTTAATAATGACATTTACAGTAAGATACAAAAGTTGAAAACTAGGAAAGCAGCTGGAATTGATAAGATTTCTGGGGATATACTAAAGGCAATGGGTTGGGATATAGTACCATATCTGAAATACTTATTTGATTATTGTTTGGTTGAAGGAGCTATACCAAATGAATGGAGAGTTGCTATAGTAGCCCCTGTGTATAAAGGAAAGGGTGATAGACATAAAGCTGAAAATTACAGGCCAGTCAGTTTGACATGCATTGCATGTTTGGAAAATTAATAACTGATTTGACAGAAGGCAGTTTGGGTTTAGGAAAGGTTATTCCACTGAAGCACAGCTTGTAGGATTTCAGCAAGATATAGCAGATATCCTGGATTCAGGAAGCCAAATGGACTGTACTGCGATTGACTTATCTAAGGCATTTGATAGGGTAGATCATGGAAGACTACTGGCAAAAATGAGTGCTATTGGACTAGAAAAAAGGGTGACTGAATGGGTGGCTATATTTCTAGAAAATAGAACTCAGAGAATTAGAGTAGGTGAAGCTTTATCTGACCCTATAATAATTAAGAGGGTAATTCCTCAAGGCAGTAATATTGGACCTTTTTGTTTTCTTATATATATCAATGATATGTGTAAAGAAGTGAAATCAGAGATAAGGCTGTTTGCAGATGATGTTATTTTGTACAGAGTAATAAATAAGTTACAAGATTGTGAGCGGCTGCAGGGTGACCTCAATAGTGTTGTGAGAGGGACTGCGGGCAATGGTATGATAATAAACAGGGTTAAAAGTCAGGTTGTGAGTTTCACAAATAGGAAAAGTCCTCTCAGTTTTAATTACTGTGTTGATGGGGTGAAAGTTCCTTTTGGGGATCATTGTAAGTGCCTAGGTGTTAATATAAGAAAAGACCTTCATTGGGGTAATCACGTAAATATGATTGTTAATAAAGGGTACAGATGTCTGCACATGGTTATGAGGGTATTTAGAGGTTGTAGTAAGGATGTAAAGGAGAGGGCATATAAGTCTCTGGTAAGACCCCAACTAGAGTATGGTTCCAGTGTATGGAACCCTCACCAGCATTACTTGATTCAAGAACTGGAAAAAATCCAAAGAAAAGCAGTTTGATTTGTTCTGGGTGATTTCCGACGAAGGAGTAGCGTTACAAAAATGTTGCAAAGTTTTGGCTGGGAAGACGTGGGAGAAAGGGGATGAGCTGCTCGATTAAGTGCTATGTTACAAACCATTATTCTCGTAATTATTCCGTATTGAAGAATAGCTAATCACAAAGTTAATACAAGGAGTAATTTTAATACCAGCTATTCAATACAATGTATTCCACTATTGTGTGGTTAAATACACATGGAAATTACCAGAAATTTGAAGGGTACATGTTTCGCCCAGTGTTGGGCATCATCAGCCTCAATAAATCTTAAAACACACATGGTCTAAGGAGTCATAATAATTTACTTAAAACGTATTGAAGAATATTTACAAGTGTTAATACTGTGGACGCAAAACAAATAAACAGTGGCCGAAACATGTACCCTTCAAATTTCTGGTAATTTCCATGTGTTTTTAATCACAGAATAGTGGATTAAATTGTATTGAATAGGTGGTATTAAAATTACTCCTTGTATAAACTTTGTAATTAAGTGGTATGTTCCGAGCTATCAGGAGAGATGGCATGGGAGGACATCAGTAGGTGAATAAGTTTGAGTGGTGTCTTTAAAAGTAGGAAAGATCACAATATGAAGATAAAGTTGGAATTCAAGAGGACAAATTAGGTAAATATTCATTTATAGGAAGGGGAGTTAGGGATTGGAATAACTTACCAAGGGAGATGTTGAATAATTTTCCAATTTCTTTGCGATTGTTTAAGAAAAGGCTAGGAAAACAACAAATAGGGAATCTGCCACCTGGGCGACTCCCCTAAATGCAGATCAGTAGTGATTGATTGTAGTGAGTCGACAATGGATTCTTACTGCTTTGAGTACTTCTTCTTACTGTAGTTGCTTTGTAAAACAGGTTATCTCTGCGTACAGTTTTCAATTTTATTAACATGTTTCTAACATTTTGCATGTGATGGGAGCATGCTCTGAGTGATATTAATAATATTACTGCACATTTCCTTTCTACATTCAAATATTAGTGGTATTTACTCTTGTTAATGATATAAATCATTGTACAGTATATATGTATTTAGTTAGTTATCCTTAGTCGGTTTTTTGTCACATTTTAATTTGTTAATCATGACTATGGTGGGGTGATCTAATACAGATAGTCCTTACAGCTGGGGTTTTTTTTTTTTTCACTTACTTGGGTAGGGAAAGAAACATCTTGGATATATTCCAGTGCTTGCTACTTTTTGTCGCCACCCAGGGGTTCACACCCTTCGAGTGTACGATGATGACCATCAGACATTAGCAGTATCTGCTTTTGTACTAGTTTACTCTCTATGATTATTCCTATCCAATCACCCTAAGGAATGTTCGGTTATGAAAGATGATAAAGAGGAGTGTGGGGCATGTAACATGCTTCTAACATTTGGCTGGATCTAATGGTAGTCTTACGATGCTCACAAATCGTGATCCTCTGGTGACTGTGAGTGCTTTAAAAAATAGAAAGTATCTTGCTAAAAGTCTTACAGCTATAAGGCTTGTGAAATAAACATATAATAATATGAACATCAATGTGTAGTGGTCTGTGAGCGTGGGTATACAAATTAAAATTGATAATGAATAATGAGGTTCACCCAGGCACCCTAGAAACTTAAAACGATACCAGAGAAAATTCCCAAGAGTCTTTGCGGGGGTCCCATATGTGGGATTCAAAATTGAGGTTCGGAAGTGAAACAGCACAAGCATGCAAATGTATTTTTTCACACAGTGGGGATTTTTTCCCCAAGCGATTACCTATGTTTTTGTGAGTTTAAAAGTACCCTGGAAGTCCAAATCGATTCATAACATGAAGTCTTAAGAATGTGTTGAGGAAAATTGTAGAAATATTAAGGAGGTAATGTGTACTTAAAATGGAAATCTGTATATAGCGTTGTATAAAGGCAAGTATAAATTAAAATAGACATGAATTAATGAGGCACTTTGAGGCATCAAAGAAACTAAAAATCTGGTACTAGGGAATTTTGAGAAATTTACAAGAAAATTGAAACATTCCAAAAACATTCCTATGGAGATGAGCTAAGGTGGGTTCAAACTTTCAGGGCTCAGAACCAAATCTGCATAATTACACAAGCACAAGCATTCTTTCATCGAGAACAGATAACCATTTTCTTTTAAAGTGTAAATTATGCTGATTTCCTGTATTTAGGATCAAAACCTGTTGTGACACTTTTAATAATTTAATAATACAAATGTGAAATAAATCCATTGGAAAGAAATATATAATGTGTGTGTGACACAGTTGTTGGCTTAAGATAATAAAGGTTTAGAAAATTCATGTCAATCGATATTATCACAATTCAGATTTCATTTCCATTCATTTGGCAGTATTACCGGAACTGGGAAAGCTCCCTCCTTACTCCTCACTCCGGACAAAAATCTATCACTAAAAAGTGTGAGAGACATACATAATATACGCTAACCTTTTCTTGATCCCAAGTTCCCATTTAGTACTAGGGAGCTCAGGGATCAAGAAAAGGTTCGCATACTATACATACATACATATAGTCCGCACACTTTATGTTGGTGCATTTGTGTACGGGGGTAAGGAGTAAGGAGGGAGGTGTCCCGGTATCGATAGTGCTACCAACCGAAGGAAAATGAAATCTGAATTGAATCGAGAATATGATCGATCGATACGAAGTTTCTAAACCGTTATCATCTTAAGCCAACAACTATGTCACATACACATTATATAACATTATAAAACATTTCTCGATGCGAATCTTGTTCCTAGCATGAATTCTATACTTTGGCTTTGTTGTGTAAACAACAACAGTACTAGTACGTAAAGTGTACGCCAGATGTCGCACAACGATGCTTAAGCGATTCATAGTTTGTGTTTCAAAGGTTGCCAGTACGAATCTCGAAGATCGCCGAGGTCGACCGATTCAGCACTAGGGTGTAAATGCACCAACATAAAGTGTGCGGATAATACATAATATACGCTAACCTTTTCTTGATGCCAATTTCCCATTTAGTACTAGGGAGCTCAGGGATCAAGAAAAGGTTCGCATACTATACATACATACATACATACATACATACATACATACATACATACCTTCCTAAAAGTTTAAACTACCAGGCGAGTTGGCTGTGTAGTTAGGGGTGCACGGCTTTGAGCTTGCATTTGGGAGATAGTGGGTTCGAATCCCACTGTCGGCAGCCCTGAAGATGGTTTTCCATGGTTTCCCTTTTCACACCAGGCAAATGCTGGGGCTGTACCTTAATTAAGGCGATGGCCGCTTCCTTCAAACTCCTAGGCCATTCCTATCCCATTGTCGCCATAAGACTTGTTTGTGTCGGTACAATGTAAAGCCACTAGCTAAAAAACAAAATGTTTAAACTACCACTACATACCAAAGTCTGCTCCTGCTATGAGCTCACTCATGCTTAAGGTTAGGACTGGGAGTCTTCTTGCATAGAAATCTTACTGAGTATTATTTAAAAGATCTTTTAAGTGAGCTCTTCCCTAAAGGTACACATTAATGACTGATGAAGAGAACCGTTTTTCTTATATTAAATTATTTCTTCTTTTTTTTTTTATAACTATTTTACTGTAACATCTGTGTATTTTGTGATTAATATAATACCATAGTAACATAAAAACAACTGAATGTTTTTGTAGATTAGCATTTGTTAATTAATGTAAATAAAGACAAATGATTCATACATCAGTATGAAATGACAGGTCCTCCATACTTTTGCTTCCAGCTGATGTTGCAAACACAGTATAGGGATGAAAGTTTATTTTTTGCACATGAAGAGGTAAATTTAGCCAGGTTGTGGTGAGGAAACTCATATTTGGTGCAGTGTCTTGATTGGCATGCCACTTTTTAAACCAGCATGTACATGGCAAACTATTAAGGCAGGTATGGAGCATGGATAATTTTGGTGTATGATGTTAATCTCTGTAAAGCACAAATTATTTTACCAAATACTCCAATGTCACACGCTTACCATAACCTTAATATAATAGATGTAAGCATCATTGTTGACTTGCTTGAAATATATGTTAATAAGGCACTATTAAAAAGTAGGTACTGAGTTTGTGCTTTATGTAATGTTTATATATTACATGTGAATGGCTATTTCTTATGTGTTTCTCATCTATTTGACATTGTGTACAATGTAATTAATGCAAAAAATGTGAATGTTTGCATTTCTTTATTTGTGTAAGCAATGTTACTTCTTATTGCATGTGATGAACTGATAAAACATGAGCTTATAGATGGAAAATATGAAAAGAAAATACTTCTGAAACTTAGCAACTTTCATAGAAGTCATAGGTGGGCTGAGAGAGAGAGAGAGAGAGAGAGAGAGAGAGAGAGAGAGAGAGAGAGAGAGAGAGAGACAACAGTTTATATACCATACTTACATAACTGTGCTTTTACATCAAGCCATTTACTACAAGTATCTAGGGATAACTCTGCAGATACATAGCAAAACATTCACACATCACATCAAAGATAAAATAATCTGTGCCATCAGATCAATGCAGAACATCAATCATTTCAGGAAAATGCCTCTAAAATTGGCAACGAGTCTTTTCAAAGCAAAAATGAGGCCTATTGTAACATACGGTGTTGATGTTATATGGGATGATTTAAGCAAAAGTAATCTGAAAGTTGTATTTTAGAGTTACAAACACTTCAAAGGAAATTTTCATTACATGAACAGAATTTTACATACTACAGTCCTAATTTACATTATATGAATAGGCTGTAACAAAATATTGTGGTTTTAATACTTCTGTATAATTAAGCTGAAATATTAGGTAATATGAAATATTGGCCAACTCTACATATACGTAAATGTACAGTACATGCTATTTATATAATTGTTTATTGGTAAAAAGAAGGAAATTGGTGGATTCCGATTCAGAATAGTTTTGTTATGCTGTGTACAAGCCTTAGCAGCAGTGGTGGGTGTGCATCAATGATATGATGTCTTAATTCATCATCCTTCCAGGTTTCATTGCAGTTGGTCTGATCCTACACAAACTGGTGCCTTGTCAGATTTGTTTTGGTTGGGTGTAAAATTGCAGGCAATAAAATCCCCAATTCTGATACTGTATCATATTAAAGGGAGTTTTGATATGATTCATGTGAACTAATAAATTTAGTAGCTTTATTCTGGTGTGTAGAAACTAAAACTTAGGTATATTATTGTGGAGTCTGTAGCATGTGTAGAACTAGAATTATGATAAGTTTTCTGGGATTTAAATTGTATTATCCCTGCTTTTCCAGTGATCGAAGGTTTTCACAACTAAGATTGTTAATAATAATACTGTATTAACGGTAATACCATTTTAAATAACAGTATCATCCCTGATGCAGCTTCCTAGTTCTATCATAGAATATAAATATGCATGATGGCTGTGGAGGTTGATACATACTAAAGACAATGGGTTGAGATATAGTACCATACCTGAAGTAATTATTTCATTGTTGTTTGCATGAAGTAGCTATACCAAATAAATGGAGAGTTGCTATAGTAGCCCCTGTATATAAAGGAAAGGGTGATAGACATAAAGCTGGAAATTACAGGCCAATAAGTAAGACATGCATTGCATGTAAGCTTTGGGAAGGCATTCTTTCTGATTATATTAGACACATTTGCAAAATGAATAACTGTTTCGATAGAAGGCAGTTTAGCTTTAGGAAAGGGTATTCCACTGAAGCTCAACCTGTAAGATTCCAGCAAGATACAGCAGATATTTTGGATTCTGGAGGTCAAATCGACTGTATTGCGATTGACCTGTCTAAAGAATTTGGTAGGGTGGATCATGGGAGACTACTGGCAAAAATGAGTGCAATTGGACTAGACAAAGAAATGACTGAATGGGTGACTATATTTCTAGAAAATATCTCAGAGAATTGGAGTAGGCAAAGCTTTAACTGTCACTGTAATAATTAAGAGGGAAATTCCTCAAGGCAGTATTATTGGACCTTCGTTTTCTTAGACTGTATATATAATATGTGTAAAGAAGTGGAATCAGAGATAAGGCTTTTTGCAGATGATGTTATTCTGTATAGAGTAATAAATAAGTTACAAGATTGTGAGCGACTGCAAAATGACTTCGATAATGTTGTGAGATGAACAGCAGAATGGTATGATGATAAACGGGGTTAAAAGTCAGGTTGTATGTTTCACAAATAGCGAAAGTTCTCTCAGTTTTAATTACTGTGTTGATGTGGTGAAAGTTCATTGGGGTAATCACATAAATGGGATTTTAAATAAAGGGTATAGATCTCTGCACATGGTTATGAGGGTGTTCAGGGGTTGTAGTAAGGATGTAAAGGAGAGGGCATACAAGTCTCTGGTAATACCCCAACTAGAGTATGGTTCCAGTGTATGGGATGTTTATCAGGATTACTTGATTCAAGAACAGGAAAAAATCCAAAGAAAAGCAGCTCGATTTGTTCTGGATGATTTCCGACAAAAGAGAAGCGTTACAAAAATGTTCCCAAGTTTTGGCTGAGAAGACTTGGGAGAAAGAAGGCGAGCTGTTCGACTAAGTGGTATGTGGAAGTTATGAATCTCATTTTTGGGTCCATATAGAGTTACAGTATAGTATTAAAATCTAATTTTTATTTTTAAAATTTTCCACTTTTTCAATACGATATATTTTCTTATTACATTATTGTTAATTTCATAAATGGGATATGTTTCGCCCTTACACAGGGTGAACAAAAAATGCCGCACGTGGAGGTCGGCATGTGGTTCCTCATCAAAATTCATGACAAAAGTTTATCTTGCAAAACCTCGACCCACCTATAGGTTTAATAGAAATGTGAGTTAAGAAACGAGGCTCTGGCAACGCTGTAACGGCATGCAGCGTGTCCAAGCACAGGTCGCATGAACTCGGTGCTCTGCCGGAGCTGTCTTGTTAGCTCAGTGAGACGAGGTAATGCCGTAAATGCCAGTTGTGCGGAGGTGCCAATGTTTGAGTTGCATTCACACCAATTTTTCTCTTTCAGTTAATGTATCAAATTGTATCCAGTGTACACCTCCACTATGCAATACACTATGTTCTGTCATACCATTACAGTTACCTTTATTTAAATATTCAAACATAACATGAACTTCTTATAACATCGTCTCTATCCAATGCGATACAAGGAAACACAATACAGTGCAGTAAGTATGCTACACTGGATTGCCCATTATGCTATGCACAATAATTCCATAGTGTATGTGTGACATCCAGTCTTATCTTCACAGAGACGGTACGTACACTTACGAGCAACGTTCACTTCACAGCAGATGTTCAAAGCAACCACCTTGCATTTGCAAACACTTCACCACTCGCTGGAGTATATTTTGCCGGACCCTATGCAACACACCTGCATCCACCATTGCCGATGCAGCATGCACGCAAGCTATTAGTGGAGTACTCTAATCATGTTCCTTTAAGTGTCCCCAGAAATAAAAATCTAGCGGATTAAAGTCCGGGGAACGTGGAAGTCAGAATGTTGGACCTCCACGACCAAACCATTTCCCTGGAAACACTTCACTTAACCAGTTATGCACAGTCATTCCAAAGTGTTGCGGTGCACCGTCATGCTGATACCATGGCTGTCGTCGAACACCAAGTGGAACGTTTTCTAAAGCGTCAGGCAAAGTATTGCCCAGAAACGCATGATAATGGGGCGCATTCAATTTGCCCAGCAGTAGGTAAGGGCCTAAAAGCACTCCTCCCATGAATCCAGTCCACAGGTTTATGCCAAAGCGTGCCTGAAAGCCACGTTCACGGGTGACATGTGGGTTGTGGTCAGACCAATAATGGTTGTTGTGAAAATACGTCCCGAGTGAGGCTACATTCGTCACTCCATATCACATTCTTTATAAAATGTCGGTTATCTTCAACTTGTTGTAAAAGCCATTCACAGAACTGTACTCGTTTAATGCAGACTTCTGGCCGCTGGTGTTGAGTTAATGTGTAATGATATGGATGCAGTTTTTCGTCGTGCAACACGTCAACAAATAGTGTTTGAGATACCTGGAGCTGCCTTGCAGTATCACGGGTACTTCGCCGAGGTGATTGGTGAACGGCTTCAAGAATGTTGTCCTCTGTTTGTGGAGTACGTCTAGTCCTTGGACGACCTCTGTCCACTACTTATGGCCGAAGATTACCGGTTTCCTGCAGGCATTGCTGAAGGCGGTGAAAAACATTCTTATCAGGATGGCACCTTTAAGGGCACCGTGCTGCATACTCACGAGCAGCAGCAGAAGCTTGGTTATCAGATGCACCCAACACTAAAAGCATATTGACGTATTCGCCATTTGTTTACTCCATCAGGAAGCCGCCCTACATGCACTTGACAGGATCAGTTATGGTTGTGCAGGTTGTGCATAGCGTGGTTAGTCGACTCATGCATTCAGTTGAATGAATCACACTGTCATGTGTTCGACTATTGTCATGTGACAACAGGATGTCATACTTACAAACGCAGTTACACGACGGGAACTAGGGACCTGATGTCACACACACAAAAGAAAAAAAAACTGACGTAGATTCAAGCCGTAACTCTATGGTGCATGTGGGTTTGATAACGCAGCAGTCTACTCAGTGAGCTGTGACAGCGGGTATGGTAGAGCGGGATGATGCACATTTCTCTATTACATTGCGATGCACTGCAGGCTGTAACAGTGTTGCCAGCTTCTCGTTTTCGACTTGTTTTCAAACAGCACCAGATCCGATTTGGCTATAGAAACTTTTGTCTTGCAATGGGATGAGGAATCTCATGCTGACCTGCAAGTGCGCCATTTTTTGTTCACTCTGTATTATGGGCATCATCAGCCATGTTTCTTAACTCGAAATCATGAAAATATAATCAGGATCCTGTTTATATTTGAACTAGCATTACTCTTTAAAATATAATGAAAGTTATTGAAAATGTGCTTTTGTGTTACAATAGGTGTTTACATTTGACTAGTTGAAGATGGATTATAGGATTAGGCCTATGTATATGCATGGAGTGAAAAACTGAAAACTAATATAAAATTATTGGAATAACACTAAAATATTTTAAATATAAAATTGTTCACCAACTTTAGCATGTTCATGCACTTTGTCGTGTTGTCCACTGGTATATTGATTCATATTTGAACACGTATTCTTAAAATACAGCTTTAATTCACATTGGATGTTCTCTAGCTAAGTTATTAATCTAATTTAATGTCTAGTAAGTTTTGTTTACTATCATACTTAAATACCATTAACATTGCAAAGTAAACTAATAACTAGGTTTGTGACTTATTAAAAGGTGTTGGCTTGTAGAATACAGCAGTCCTCTGCTTTTGGGTATATCCTGTTAAATTTATTTGAAAAACCTGTAAGTAACTTTTTCTTGATTTTTTAATTATTATAGTGTCAAATCCAGCATCTTCCTGAAATTTTAACTTGTTAGCATATTAAATGGATGTTGTCGAGTTTATCAGATGTTTGGTTGTAAGAATAACTTGCTGCTTGTCGTTGACGAGGATCTAATGGGGGACTTCTCAATTTAATATTTGAAGATGGAATCAGTAGCTTCAAGTGTTCAAGAAAGGAGTTGATTGAGTGTCCTCTTTTCTCTTGTGTGGCGACAGCCAGTCGATCCGGTACAGTCAACAAGAAACCATCTTCAAATACTAAATTGAAAAGTCCCCCATTAGATCCTCGTCGATGACAAGCGGCAAGTTATTCTTACAACCAAACATCCGATCAACTCGACAACATCCATTTAATATGCTAACAAGTTAAAATTTCAGGAAGTTGCTGGATTTGACATTATAATAATGAAAAATAAGGAAAAGTGATTTACAGATTTTTCAAATAAATTTAACAGGATATACCCAAAAGCATGGGACTGCTGTATTCTACAAGCCAAAACCCTTTAACAAGTCACAAACCTAGTTATCAGTTTACTTTACAATGTTAATGGTATTTAAGTATGATAGTAAACAAAACCTTACTAGACATTTAACAAGATTAATAACTTAGAGAACATCCAGTGTGAATTAAAGCTGTATTTTAAGAGTGAAAAAACCTACAACCTGTTTTCCAGTCTTTGACCGGGTCAGGGATGTAATGAATGAATCATATATAGGCTGTTATTACGATGGGGTCGCCACTCCCAAAGTGATTTTATTTTAAGAGTACGTGTTCAAATATGAATCAGTATACCAGTCGACAACAAGACTAAGTGCATAAACCTGCAGAAGGTAGTGAACAATTTTAAATTTAAAATATTTTAGTGTTATTCCAATAATTTTATATTAGTTTTCAGTTTTTTCACTCTGTGTATATATAATCCTATAAGCCATCTTCAACTAGTCAAATGTGGACACCTATTGTAACACAAAAGCACATTTTAAATAGCTTTCATTATATTTTAAGGTGTAATGCTAGTTCAAATATAAACAGGATCCTGATTATATTTTCATGATTTTGAGGTTTAAAAAAACATTGCTGATGATGCCCATAATATAAGGGCAAAAAATGTCCCATTTATGAATTTAACAATAATGCAAAATTTCTAATGTAATAAGAAAATGTATTGAAAAGGTGGAAAATTTAAAAAATAAAAATGAGATTTTAATATTAAGTGGTATGTTCCGAGCTGTCAGTAGAGAGATGGCGTGGGAGGACATCAGTAGGCGAATAAGTTTGCATGGTGTCTTTAAAAGTAGGAAAGATTACAATATGAAGATAAATTTGGAATTCAAGAGGACAAATTGGGGAAAATATTCGTTTATAGGAAGGGGAGTTAGGGATTGGAATAACTTACCAAGGGAGATATTCAATAAATTTCCAATTTCTGTGAAATCATTTACGAAAAGGCTAGGAAAACAACAGATAGGGAATTTGCCACCTGGGCGACTGCCTTAAATGCAGATCAGTATTGATTGATTTGCCTATATTTTTCAATTTTCAAAGAGCTGTTGACTTGCATTTCTGTGCAAAGAAGGATGTTTCCTTTTTTCATTTTATTATACACCCAACTTTTCTGTAGTTCATGTAGATATATCTTTCACTAGGAACTGATAAATTACAATGATTCATTCCCTGGCCGTGATTGTTAAAGCATCAGTTCTTTATGGTCTGACACCTTGGTTAACCACTTTGAATCTCGTTGGTCAAAATGAATGTCACCATCAGATTGGCCAGCGGGGTAAGAAAGGTGGTGGTGTACAATTTCTTATCACCATATTGTATGCTCAAAGCCAGGTTTCAGTTCCAAATCTCTCCACCGTGCTCATATGGGGTGAGGGCATATGAAGCTGGCGAAAGTGATTTGTACTTCAGTTGGGGACGTTTAGGCCTTGGGCAGATCCCTTGGTGTTATTTGACACAAGTGGGCTATGTGCCAGTACCAGGTTTTGCCCTCTACTGACATCATCATCATCATCATCATTCCTCATTCAGATGAGCAGGTGTCAACTAGAAACATCTGCACGAGCCCTCTCTGGAGGCCACACATCGTCATCATCCCCTGTATGCGAATTTTAGTGGCATACTTCTTTAGTACTATCGAATGAATAATGTTCATAAATTGAAGTAGGTAGGCTATGCAGGGGAAATACATACAGTGTTCTTCAGTAGTATTTTCCTTTTATATTGACCATGATAACATTTGAAATACATGAACATACATTTAAGAAATATCACCATTAATGCATGATCATATTGTACATAGGACATAAGAACAATCCTCCTACTGAAGAGATACTTTTTTTTCTTAAATTTCCTTGTTTTTTACTTTCCTTTTAGTTGCAAGTACATTCACTATTAGGTTTTGGCTTTTTATGATCTTATAACTTGTTTGTATTCTTTAGATTTCTGAATGATGGAATGTTATGGTACTTTTTATAGACTGTATTATGCTTGTTTTCACTGCATGATGTAAGATTATTATTTTTTCTGTTCCTGTATGACATAGAGGGTAAAGACGAGGATGATCCTTCTAAGTTAAGTTTGGCTGAACGTGTTAGACTTTTCAACCAGAAGATTTTGGAAGAAAGGCTCCCAAAAACAGCAGAAACTGTTCCACCACCTGTTGTGAGGAAGCGATTGGCATCACGCTTCAAAACTCAACCCGTTACCACTGAGGAAATGGAGACAGCCGTCAAGAAGATTTCTCCTCTTGCAGCCACTCTTGTAAAACCACCTGACCCGGAACTTCTAGGTGTGCACACACTTTAATCACCACAATAAATGCTGTAGAATAGCAAATAACTTGATCGCTGGCATCTTCATGCTTCTCATTTTAGAACACTAAATGCTAACAGACAAAGCAGAACTTTTTATTGATAGACTCGGTATTTTATACAGTATTATCTTGCCTATAATAGCATGTCCACTGAAAAGAGATTTAAGTAAATGTTTCTATATATAGGTTTCAATAGCTGATGACAGTATATGAATTATCTTGATATTTTGTGTTCCACTGCTTGTATGTGCTATTTAAATGTTATAGAACAAGATTTAACCCACTGCTGTCTGACTTAAAGTTACCTAAGGGCTGCAGTGCAACATAAGGAAAGTGTGTAGGCCGGAATGTTCAAATTAGTAATGTGGTTTTCTTTTTCTTTTTTTTTTTTTTTTTTTTTTACTTTTTAGAAATGCTACAAAGAAAACTCTTTCTGTACTATTAATTTGTAATTGTTTTGACTTCTCCAGATTCAAAATTTATCATTGGTCTTCATACAACAGTTAAGCAATTTTAATATTCAGGTTACAAGTTGAAGGTAGGCCAAAATTTAGTAGGGAGTCATAGAAACAAGTATTATTTTAAATAAATTTCAATGATTATTATAGAAAAACACCATACATTAAAAAGTAGGTCACTAAAAGAGAACTTAATGGATAAAGAACAATAAAAAACTTGTACTGCTACCAGTACTCAATACTGTAAACATTGTGGGTGTTCTTTCACGGCTACTAGTACTGTTATATTTGGAGGAATATTTGTAGTGGAAAGCCTCAATATATGCTGCAAAGAGTCATCAGAAAGAGAACTTCTGTCATGTAATTTTATGTATTTCATATTTGAAAAGGCACTTTCACAGAAGTTAGGTTAGTACTAGCAGACGTGGAAGACATATTAAGTCCAAAATTACAGGGATGAGAAATTCGAGTTTCAGACAGAAGCATGCAGAAATTGATATCTCCTCCCTTTTTGAGAAAAGGATCTGTTTGCAGATCACACAGTTCAAGCTGAAACTTAAGGTGTTAGTCCTCAATAATGATATTTAGTGGAATTTTGAATAGTGGAATACTTCTCTGAAGATCATCAAAGTTGTAAAATCTTCAATTAAATTCCTGCTGAATGATGTCAATATTTGATGCAAAGTTGGTAAAATTATACACTCCATAGCTTTCATTGAACTATTCTGAGCAGGAAGCAAAGTGAGCCAGACAAACTTTTTTCAGGCTTATCTTCAGAATTTCAAGCTTTCTTCAGGACCCATATAGTTTTGGCATTGCTTCATTTTTCCGTGCAAGTTTCAATTAAGCTCATTTAAATATCCTGTTATCACTTAAGAATTCTAAATCAGACAAGAAATTTGGATTACAGTTTCTTGGCTATCTTGACTGTTTCTGCATTCCTTAACTGCTGTCAAAATATTTTAATATCAGTTCTGAGATCATGGTGACTGTGATCATTAAGGCTATATGGTCTGACACCGTAGTTCAAGCCCTGTTGGTCGAAAATATTTTTACCAACAGAATATTGGCCGACAGGGTAGAAGAGGTAGTGGTATAACATTTCTAATCGCTAGACTGCGTGCCAAAAGCTTGGATTCACTTTCAAACATCTCCGCAGTGTTCATATGGAGTGACGCTGTTGATGGTGATTCATCCATTGCATGAGGACGTTAAGCCTTCAGCAGACCCTTTGGTGCTATTTGACAGGAGTAGACTATGTGCCAGCATGGGGTTTCATTCTCTCCCTGCCTACTATCAAATATTAGATCATTCATTTAATCCCATTAACTCTTCTTAGGTTGTTGTCTGGAAGGGCATCCAGTCATAAAAGCTTGCTATGAAGATTCGTCTCACTTCATACCCAACCCCATACAGAAACAAGGCAAGTGTTGGTCATGCATGCACACACTTCTGAGAGCAAAGAACCATTGTAGGCTTTTCCACGCCTGAGTTCAGTATTAAGTCACTGTACAAAGATTTTAAGTCTTCCAATAGTTCCTGAAACTTTCAAAATGTGAGTGAGTGATCTATTTCCTCCACAAATTTTGGCTATATCTTTTACCACCTCATTCTGAATGATAGATTTTCCACATAATGCCTCGAGTGTATGCAGTGGATCAAAGGACAGCAAATGCCATTTTTACATAGATTACAAACCAATTTGTTGTTAACACCAGACATAGCTATAGCACCTTTGGTGAAAATGCATGTGCACTTGCCAAATCTACTAAATTTATGTACTGCAACTTTTAACTTCCTCATAAATATCACACCCTTTAGTTGTTCTATGTGAAGAACATAAATTGAACATTCTTCATTTGTCATGAAATCAGATTTATTGCATGAACAAAAATGAGCAGCTGATGGGTATCAGTGTAGTCAGTACTTTCCTCAAGGGATAATCAAAAATATTTACATTTTTCAATTACTGCATGCAGATTGTTCGGAACATGTTACTCCATGTCGGAGACTCTTCTTGCAACAGTCTGAGGAGACAAAGGAATGGAGTTAAATTTTTCCACCATAGCTGTATCACCAAAACTTTGGTCATTTCTGCAACACATCTTTTAACTAGTTCACCATCACTTAATGAATTTTTGGATTTAACCAATTCAAGAGCTACAACTTAGGAGGCAGGCAGAATCCTTGTGTTTTGTAATTTTTGTGACATTACCCGTTTGCTGGGCAAGTTTTTCTTGTCTTCAAGTAAAGCAGTTCTGGCTAGTTAGACTGATGGTTGTTTACACAACACGGTTGCAAAGTAACTGAAGACTGAGACATCTCGGCTAACAGCAAGCAACTGCAGTGTACTTGCAACTGACAAGGAAACACACATGCTCTGCGCAGAACAGGAAAGGGAAGTGTGAATGACCTAGAGTTGTGCAATGCACACTGTACATTCCAGTGTAAGTGTACTTCCCCATAAAACATTCACCATCACCCTATTATTTTATACTTGCAAGTCAGTGCAGCTTTTACATTTTCACTCACTGCTACTCATTGTCACATCAAAACATTATATCACACATTCTGTTTAAAATCCTCGGCATGTACAGTATAATACCAATCCCGTGTAAAGTACTCGCGTATAAATTTCAAACTTTTCTAGTGCATTGCTGGCCATAAAACATCAGTCTAATAATAATAATAATAATAATAATAATAATAATAATAATAATAATAATAATAATAATAATAATAATAATGTTATTTGCTTTACGTCCCACTAACTACTTTTACGGTTTTTGGAGATGCCAAGGTGCCGGAATTTAGTCCTGCAGGAGTCCAGTAAATCTACCCAGGCGAGGCTGACGTATTTGAGCACCTTCGAATACCACCGGACTGAGCCAGGATCGAACCTGCCAAGTTGGGGTCAGAAGGCCAGCGCCTCAACCGTCTGAGCCATTCAGCCTAGAAAAAAAATCAGTTTGAGGGCTGCTGGTCGAACAGCACTGATTTAACCCAACAACATTTTTAAAGTGTCACAAAATACAAAAAAGATGAAGATAGTGTCACTATAATTATCATAAATTGTTTAAACAAGTGAGAGCTGACAGGACAGATTTTGAAAGCAATGATGCATGGAGATGGAATTTGTGCAAAAATTCTCTGGATTTATTTCTGATATTCCAATCATCCAGCAAATAGCTTTCAACTCTTGCATTTGGTTGTGAAACAGATGGCAAGCTCGTAGACTCTTTATGAGACAGGATCATAACATAAATTGGCTTTATTAAACACCATTCACAGAAATAGACAAACATTGTCTTTTGAGAGCAGCATATTCTGATATAGTCTCCTTCAGCTCCCTAACGATTGGAAATTCCTTCTGTGTCTGTCTGTTAGGTCATCAGCCCAGAGGCTGGTTGGATCCTCAAATAACACCACCAAAGGTTATGCAGTTACAGAGAAACCGCAAAAACCAATGGCAGCACCATAATGAGGCGTACTAGGCAAGATGAGGAGTGAGGTAGTTTGCCATTGCTTTCCTCACTGGACCAGAAGGTGCTACTGTAGCACGACTGATCCTTTGAGCAACACCTTTCATAACACTCAGACACTAGTTGTGCTCCAAATGTCATTACTCAACACCACCAATACCCCAGCAGCTTCCATATTGTCACAGTCATGGATGAGACTGGGACTTCGGTGGAAGCTATACTTTGCTCTGGCCTGTGCCAAGAGACGGATACAAAAATACTGCATCCATCGAGAAATGGCAACAGGCGGAGGAAATTCCTTACACAAGGTTTAAAATATGAACTAATACTTATGTTATTGTTAAAGATTCATTTATTGCTGTTTCTGACCTATGTGTTTCTCAGGATGCATCTGGCAGTGAGCATAATTAAATGTATACTACATATTGATTCTCTCATTAACATTTGGGTGGAATTTCATGTTAATGAGCATAATTCCTTGTAATTTTGACGAAAAAATGTAACACATTTACAGCACCTGAATATTAGAATTGTTGTATTGAGAGAGAAAATTTTTAAATTATCAGTAATTTGCAGAAAAATCTCTGGACCATAATCATAAATGAAGTTAAATAGCCTAGCCAAGTTATAAGAGGAAAAATGACTAGCTGATGCAGAACTCTATTGCGCTTCTTCTCTTGTATGTAGCAGAATAACCACACATACAGAAATTTCATAGCTCAAACTTGGCTCATAATTTCAGTTGTTTTCTCGTAGATTTAAAATTGTTCTATGAATAGTGGACTTTCTCACTTCATCTGAAGAGTTTTAATATTGGCAATAAAGTACCGAGTCAATCTAACTACCAGATTTCTCTAATCAGTTTCCTAATTGTGCTGCATTTAACCAAATTCCTTAATTGAATGCCTTAACAAATGAATAAAATTCTACTTAAATAGCTGCTGAACCATCAGATAAAATTAGCTGTGACTGAATACTGAGTAGCTTGTAGGAATAAGTCACATCTGCATTACATTAAATACTAAACAATCTATATATACTTGCTATGTAGTTATGCTGGTGGTGGAATCGGTCCTCTGTAAGTACAACCTTCTTGCTCTGCTTTATTGCTTGCTTGGAATGTTTTTGTTTGAGCCAGGAAAGAGCTCTGTATGCTAGTAAGTGGTGATCATCTTATTCTAAGAAGGTGAGTGGTTTTAAAATCTTAATGTTTTTGACATGATGTTTGTAATTTTGTATTAAGTATGTAGTTTCCTGCTTAATGAATGTGAGGACATTCTGTTTAGTTTTATTTTGGTATTGTTATTTTGTTACTGTCTATTGTATATATTTTTGGGAATGTTTCCCAAGTTAACACCAGTATTTGTGAGTTGACTACATGATGTAGTCTTCCAACAAAGGCAGGCATTGGCCAGTAATCTTTGGTCATCAGAGCTGATGTGCAAAAGTTTTTCAATTTTTTATTTTGTTTCCATGAAGTAAATAACTGGTGCAGTTTCAACTAAATTTTCCTGTTTTAGTTCCATCTTACACAGCTCAAATAATATTATTTTAATAAAGAATTAAAAAGAACTTTTTTAAAGGAAGAGCCTGAGTTTATGGATATTTAGCTGGTCAAGCTTTAATACAGTAATTAAAATTCCTTTTTTTTAATAATTTGCTTTATGTCTCACTGACACAGGTCTTATGGCGACAATGGGATAGGAAAGGGCTGGGAGTGGGAAGGAAGTGTGAGGCCTTAATTAAGGTACAGCCCCAGTATTTTCCTTGATGAATTAAAATTAAAAAGTGATTTTGAAGTACATAATCATATCATTGTTAAGGTTTTTATTTAACACAGAGTAGTTCACGAGTTTCATTCAAATTTTAAAGGTAAACAATGAGTCAGTACTGATCTGCATTTAGGGCAGTTGCCCAGGTGGCATATTCCCTATCTGCTGTTTTTCTAGCCTTTTATTAAATGATTGCAAAGAAATAGGAAATTTATTGAACATCTTCTAGTTTGTTATCCTTCTGCATTTTCATATTTGTCCTTGTCTCTTCTTTATCTTGCTGCCTTTTCACGCTGACCTGTTAATTCTTGTTCATTCCTGTTCATGTTCTTATCTTTCAGTATATGACTTGATTCTAGTTCAGTGCACTTTACATTAGTTGTTAAAATAGAAGTTTGAACATTTTTGTTGTGTTGGCTTCAGAGATTAAAATACAAAATTATGGCAATTTAAGATTGGCTTGAGAGCTTTCTAGATGTGTGTTTACCGAGCTCGATAGCTGCAGTCGCTTAAGTGCGGCCAGTATCCAGTATTCGGGAGATAGTAGGTTCGAATCCCACTGTCGGCAGCCCTGAAAATGGTTTTCCGTGGTTTCCCATTTTCACAGCAGGCAAATGCTGGGGCTGTCCCTTAATTAAGGCCACGGCTGCTTCCTTCCCACTCCTAGCCCTTCCCTTTCCCATCGTCGCCATAAGACCTATCTTTGTCGGTGCGACGTAAAGCAACTAGCAAAAAAAAAAAAAAAAAAAAAAAAAAAAAAAAAAAAAAAAAAAAAAAGATGTGTGTTATTATTTATTTATTTATTTATTTATTTAATTATTTAATTAAATGTGGTTAGGGGCGTGTAGCTGTGAGCTTGCATTCATGAATTAGCTGGTTCGAACCCCAGTGTCGGCTGCCCTGAAGATGGTTTTCCATTTTCAATCCAGGCAAATGCTGGGGCTATACCTTAATTAAGGCCACGGCCGCTTCCTTCCCACTCCTAGCCCTTTCCTATCCCATCGGAGCCATAAGACCTATCTAATGGTGCGATGGTGCGACATAAGGCAACTTCTAAAAATAAATAGAACCACTAATTGGGATTCCTGGTAAGGTTGAAGTTCTAATTTAGATAAGATTTTTAACCATCATTGTGTATTGAAAATCAATAGTTTTTATATCGGTAGTGAATGGGATCCCAAGAATCACATCTTGAATTTCTTAATTCACTTATCTTTTGTTATTTAAGTTATAAATAACAAATTTATTGGAAGAAAAATTAATTGAAGGAAAAATTTGAATCTCAAGGGAGTAATAATGCTAAGGATGTGAGAAGCCTGTTGCAAGCATAAGATTATAGTGGTGTCAGTTATGAACTTGTGACAAAGCTTTTGTTTTGTATGAAGAATGTGGATTGGCGAACAAATGGTTAGACTTAAAACAAGGATTTAGTAGTTCTGAATGGCGGGATGCTATTAAACTGCAGGTTAATTTGCCTCTTTAAGGTTATCCATGAAAGGAGTCAGAATGGCACTTGTTGTAGACACCGGTAAAATACTTTTTATGTGTTATGCCTTATTGTAATGGCAATCCATAAATTGGGAACTGATTAAATTAAGGAAACAGATACAGACTTTTGTAATATGAAAATTATTTGGAGAATTTTTCAAACTAGAGGTCGTTAAGATAATGTTGAATTCAAGGTCATGAGGAATGCAGAGAGAATTATATCTTGGAGTACATTACTTTATGTAGACACAGTTAAGAGATACAATGTACTCAAAATCCAATACATAATGTACCTAAAGTGTAATATACAACATACAAGCAATAATAATAATAAATATATATGCATATTTTTTAATCTTGCAAAAGACTTTTGACCAGTGCAACAGCCATCTCAAGAACGTGAGTTGTACTAGGAGCAGGAAAAGTTTTTCATCTTACTAGTTTCGAAACTAGCATTAACAATCAATGTGTTGGTCTTCTTTAAATTTCCCTACTATAAATCTTACCTTCACTTAGACCCATTTCACCTCTGCTATGTGAAACAGTGGCAGCTCGTGAAGTTTTGTATAGGAAGAGCACGTTATGGGTTAAATACAGATACCGATAATATACTGTAAATCTAAAATACTCGCACATATTTACACATGTAAATATAAACAATATAAGACAATATGTCAAAACACACCTAAGTGTACCTTGACATTAATTCCTATGTCAGATCCACCCTTCTTTCTTTAGCGTGCACTTTTTTACCTCTTGGTTGTCATTGTACGTTTTAGGAATATCTTTATTCTATCTAATGTCATTCGTGTGGTTGTATTATTTTCAGCAATAGCACATTCAGAAATACAAGTCATTGAACTGTGAAGTTTCCTTTATTTCAGAGAGCTACCTGCTACCCTTCTCGGTCACTGTTTGCTTGTGACCGAGGCTCTCTCATACAACAGGCCTCTTCTCCAAGAAATATGCCAGCGGCAACGTTTGGAGACCATGTACTTTAAACGCCTGCTCTATGGTCACATGGGGTTTGTCACCGGGACGGGGGGGTGTTGTCACTGGGAGCTGATATCTACGATTTTACGCTTTATCCTGAAGCCAGATTTGGTAGTTTAGAAGCAATATCCATCTTCCTTATAAGCTTAAAACCCATATCCTCCTCTTTATAATGTACTGACAAGTAAAAAATGAAAAGATTAATCTTTATTGGGAGGGCACTCGATCCCGTGACCTTATGCGCCAGCCACCATTGCACTCCCTCCTGAGTATAATCTACCTGTGCAGTCTTTGCTAGCACACACTACAGTGAATTGTTTCAATAATGTGGTTATCTGGTGTCATCTGACTGTACGAGCATCTACTCCCTGCCAGATGTTTCCAATATAGAAAGTCTGAACACATTATGTTAAAGATTACGGTCTTCACCTCGGTCATTGATTTGTCTTTAGGACACAGAATATCCATAGTTAAATGTTACAGCTCTTAGTGCTAGGTGTGATATTGTGAAAATTATCATTAGACTGTTTCAGTCAGGGATCCAAACCAGATTCTAGTGTGTTCATGTATCATAAACAACCCCTGAAACCCTATCCTCATACTTGCAGTCTCACATGAAGGTTTCACTGAGGATTACCTAACTTGCTTCTAAAATTATCACCCACTCCATTCCTACCATTGGTTGTTTCACAAGGGAAACTTTTGGATCTCCTGATGATAGTTGTCATGAGGCCTTCTGGGGTGAACAAGGAGAGACTAAGTAACTGGTGTGAAGTATGGCATTTTACAATCACACTGTACCCCCCCGGTTTCCTTCTGCAAAACTAAATTAAAAACTTGATTGAGGACCAATGGATCTATGTTCAGGAAAAACAATTACAGTGAGATTTTAGGGTCATAAACTGTAAATACTCTTTTTAGGACTAGAGGAGAGAAGGAAGGGAAAGGTCAGATTAGACTTGCAGACAAGCCCCTGGAAGTAGTGGAGACATTCAAGTACCTGGGGAGTGAATTAATGGAGAATGCTAGGCTGGATGCTGAAATTAGTAAGAGGATTCAAGCTGGAAACTGTTTCTATCATAGTATAAAAAACATGTTAGGGATAAAGATGGAAGCAAAGGAAACTACGTACTAAATGTATTACGTACCCATAACTTACGGAGCAGAAACTTGGACAATGACAAAGAAGTATTAGAATCAAATATAGGCAGCCGAAATGAAGTTCTTGAGGAGTATGATACAGAAGAGTAGAAGAGACAAAATAAGCAATGAGAAAATCAGGGAAGAAATTGGAGTAGAAAAAATGAATGATAGAATAGAGAAGAGCCGATTAAGATGGTTTGGGCACATAAAGCAAATGAGTGACGAAAGAATGCCAAAAAATGGAAATGCAAATGCAAGGAAGGAGAGGCCGCGGAAGACCATGATTGAGATGGAAGGACACAATCCAATGCAGTATTAGAGAAAGAAACTTGGACTGGGACACAGTGTTGGAGGAGGAGTGGTGGAAAGACTGAAGAAAGTGGAGAGGAACCATATTTTCCCCTACCCAGCTACAGCTGGATAATGGGAAATGATGATGATGATGATGATGATGATACTGTAAATAGAATACTATAAATTACAGAAAAAACTAGACTCAAGAGTTAAAAGGAGAAATATGAGTTGGTTTAATGGAAAAACTCATTATACTGATAATAGAGAACGACCCCGTGGAGAAAATACTAAAGTTTTAATGTGAATTAAATCAATATTAACAATAATTACACATATGTCTACTTACAAGAATGCTACGATAATTCATTACCTCATAATTCATAATTACCTCATTCACTTCATTGACATCGCATGGTTATGATCATAATGATTTAATGATCTCATAGTTTTCCTATACTCTCCATTATTCATATATTGAATTCCCTTATAATTTGTACTATAAATTTTAGCCATACATGAATAGTTTTCAGATTTCTTTCTACTATCTATTTCTCTCAAAAAATCCAATACGGCTCCTCTGATCTTTTAAAAAATGATCATTATTGTAGAGAGAAATCAGGAAAGGTTGTGAGTGGGAAGATATATACACTCTTATATGTGAATGAGGGACTCACCAGCTTGTTCCTATTTCTTCTTTCATATTTTCACCTCAGTTTACTAGACTTCATGCTGATTCTCATTCCCCATTCTACAGTCTTCCCAGCTACTGCATAAGGGTGTCTTTGAGAGATCTCTATCCTGCACTCCTCAAGTCACAAAATAGTCCATTAACACTTGAAGGACAAAGGTTTCCTATATACCTAGGGCCACTGGCTGGTTATCAATTCCTAAACAGTAATTCACATTATCAAAGTCAAATTGCTCCAAATGACTGTAAATAACAATTAGACTGCATTTTTTAGTAAGTACTGCTTAATAATGATACAGTAAATTTCTGTTTAATTTCTCATCTAAATTTGACACAAGAAAATACACAAGCATTCGAACATTAATCAAATCCATCTGCAGAATCAAAATGCTTCACGCACAAGTGCTGAATTTGGCCTGTGCATGAACCACACACATGCTTTTTACACACCACCCAGTCATTTGTAGATTTGTTTTTGTCCTTGCATCCCTTGCTTGGTTTCTGAGTACAACTTCTGAAGCAGCCAGATGGTGGACTGTAGGGGGAATCTTTTGTTTCTTTGTACTGTAAGGTGTTGAGAGTTCCTTGGACAACTTGAAAATGTACTGCTGATGGGACCGTTTTTCACCTGTTATTGCTTTGTATAAAATGCAAGTATTGATGGCTGGCTTTACCATTATCATTACCATCTGATCCAAGATGTCCACATCACGTTTAGTTCCATTGTAGAATTTCACTGTTTTCAGTTGCCTTTTAAGAGAACTGCACCTTTCCAAAGGTCTCCTCCACCAAAGCTGCCATTCAGGATTTTATCATGACCTTGGCAAGAGGCCCTTACAGGGTGCTGCCATCCGGACCAAGACTTTCTAAAGCGGCAATGCTCATCTATCACTTGCCCTTTGCTCTGGCTTATGGCAGGCAGAGCCTGACTTCCCATATACTAGGACCAGGTTTGCTTGTGTAATATTCAATTAAAATCTGCTTTCATCTACGTATACATCTGCTTGCATCCAGCCTCTTCCTATCTCAAAAACGTGTACAATAGTGTGCTGCTCGCTTGCATTCCCATGTCTGTATAGTAAGTACACTGCTACTAGTCATGTTTAGCTTCCTGTTCAGTCTGTCATGTGATATGTAATGTCATTATGACTAAATTGTTTTACTTACTAGCTTCCTTCTCATGGACTGTTCTGGCCAGGATCCCAGTATCCTCTTCCTACTATCACAGGAGTTCAATTTTTAAGGGGATTACCCTCATACACTATTCTTAATAGAAAAGAACTTATGATTACATATTACTTTGTCAACTTCTGACACAGAATCTGAATCAACTAAGACATCATCCACCGTGCCATAGTCCTCACAGCATTTAAGGTGTCAGTCAGGAAGCTGACACATCTACATGCGTCCTCATGTTAACACACCCAATATGTTGCAAATCACAAATCTTTCTCTGATTATATTTTACTCCCTTTATTCATAAGCGCTGTAGGCTATCATATTGCAATTGTGATGTGAATTTTTTTTTTGGCCATTTTCAATTTATTTTAGTGCCTCAAGTATCCAAGGACATGAATTATATTGATGTGGAATTGGTTGAGGGATACAAATAAATAAAATTTTTCATGGCTGTGTTCATGCATATTTCTGATACGATATTTTCCTTCATATGCATTTCATCACTGAGTGGTATTGTCATTTTCCTAGGTAACATCTCTGCTCGTGCTGCCAGAGAGAAGATGTATGAGCATAGTGCCCAGCTGTTAAAGTCCTGCTCAGCTAAAAGATTAGTCCGCTCAAACACCAAGGATTCATCATCGCCTAGACCTAATGTAGAGAAGAGGCCAGCTGGAGGAGAACCAGAAGTACGACCTAAAGGTGAGGAATATTCTGCTGTTTTGAAATCAGGAACTAATCCACCATTCCATTACCCTCACAGCATTGAAGGTATCTGTCAGGAAGCTGAGACATCTACGCGCATCCTAAAGTTAATGCACCTAATATGTCACAAATCATAAACCTTGCCAGCTATAAAATGTTCGATTAAATTTTAAGTGCTGTCATTTATAACATCATTAGTCTGTATTTGGTAGAATTCAATGGTAAATGAAGGGGAAGTTATCATTTTATGGGAACCTTACAATAGTCTGATTACAGATCACCATAATACCATTTCATTAGTTTATTATTGCACATTGGTGGTTTCTGGTATAGCGCAATGGAGCAACGAACCTCCAGTTTATATCAAATTGTACTCAACTACTTAATTTTCATAACTCCCTTGTCAATCTCGAAGCACTTGCTTAGCCCATCTATCCGTAATGTACTCGTACTGGCTTTCAATTAATGTGAAATGTGCAAGGTCTGTGGCTGGATGCATGTCTGGAATGAACCCCCTTGCAAGGCGATCTTTCCATCCGTACCTGGGCGAAGGGAGTGGCATGGTGTAGGGGGGCGTCAGCCGACACGTAGACAAGACCAGCATATCGCAGAAACGGATATCTGTGCTTTACGCATGTGCGATATGCCACTCTCTCGAGTTGTGATGTCGGGGATGTTGGGGTTAGCATGTGCCTGCCATCTGTTGTTCTTACAGGAATTCAACTAGATAGCAGAGAATAGTGCACTTAATTAGCGCTAGTGTTGAAGAGCATCATTACTACCAGCAGTCACATTAAACTGCCAAATTCCAATTGATGTCTTTTCCCAAATACATAAATACTTACTAAACATCTATCTGTTTGCCTTCTTTGTAATAATTACTTTTTGGAGAGAAAATTAACTTAAAAATCACCAAGGCAAAGAGTAACGGGAAGATAATATCAATGAAAACGCTGATTGCCTAGCCATAGAAGTTCTTAAAATTAAGTTACCAACATTGTGAACAGTGCGAATATACATCCCTAAAGTTTCCTCGGGTTTTTCAAGTGTGATACTAGTGTTTACAAAAGTTTGCAGTAGTTATCATAATTTGTAATATTATTGTGGGCTGTACAAGCATGAGTGTTTTCCTGCACTATTGTGCCATTCAGAAACTTAATTATTAGGATATAAAGAAGTTACAATATTTTGTCGGTGTGTGTATTTTTGTGCACTGTAGTTGCATCCAAAATTTTTGTTCCGGGGAAAGGTAAGGAGCTACATACTGAATTTCAGGAGTGATAAGATACTTAAGAAGACAAACTTTTCTTGAGCGTAAACTTGAGATTAAGGATGCCGGATGCCCAATACCTGATCTTGATATAACAAGGCATCCTAAAATTAAAAGTATTGAAATCGTGCGTAAATTCAGAATGGATATATATACAGGGTGTTAGGTGTATACGTGCAGATATTTCTTGTAGCAATAGAGAACGATGTGACGAACCACTATATATCAAACTTTTAGTAATCCGCGGAAGTTATTTTCGAGAGCAAAGGGATACGATGTTTTTAGAATAGGTAGTGTGCTTTGTTCTCTGAATGAATAGCTTTCCGTTGATAACAGGCAAGTCACGCGCCATCCGTGCCAAACCGGTTTCTGTTTATGTTTCAGAGCAAATATACTACTGTAACAGCTGAACGCTAATTCAATGCCACGAGATGTTACGTAATATACTTGCCAAACTGGTTTTATGTTTACGAGCAACTGAACTACGATAACAGCTGAAGGCTGCTACCGGTGTACGTACCTACATTTCGTGCTTCCTGCCGGGCTGTATGGCTCAGACGGTTGAGGTGCTGGCCTTTTGACTCCAACCTCGCAGGTTCGAACCTGGCCCAGTCCGGTGGTATTTAAATGTGCTCAAATACGTCACACTCATGCCGGTAGATCTAGTGACACGTAAATAGAACCCCTGCGGGGCTAAATTCCGGCACCTCTTCGTCTCCGAAAACCGTAAACGTAACGCAAATACCATTATTATCATTATTATTATTATTATTATTATTATTATTATTATTATTATTATTGACTACTCGCCAATAATGTCTGCCCAGAAAATACTTCTCATCGTTTATAACTATGGATCTCGTCAGTTGCATAATGTCCTAAATATGATGATTTTCAAAATTGGCTTTACGTCGCACCGTCACAGATAGGTTTTATGGTAACGATGGGACAGAAAAGGTGTAGACGTGAGAAGGAAGCGTTCGTAGCCTTAATAAGGGTTCAGCTCCAGCATTTTCCTGATGTGAAAATGGGAAACCACGGAGAACCATCTTCAGGGCTCTCGACAGTGGAGTTCGAACCCAGTATCTCCCCAATGATAGTTCACAATTTCGCGCCCCTAAACGCACGACCAACGTATTCCAAGCTCTAATGCCGGGCTGAGTACCTCGGACGATAGGGCGCTGGTATTCTGATCCCATCTTGGCAGGTTCGATGGAGGCTCAATTCGGGGGTATTTGAAGGTGCTGAAATACGCCAGTTTCGTGTCTGTAGATTTACTTGCCTTAAAAAAAGTCCTGCGGTACAACATTCCGGCGCCTCGGCGTCTCCAAAACCAGTCAAAGTAGTTACTAGGACGTAAAAAATTACATTATTATTTCGTGCTTACAAACGAAAAGCATATGTGTAATGGTAAAATAAAGCATAACTTACTGCTTCCTTTGCAGTGCTTAATAAATTTATCAAAATAAAAGTGGCCAGTCTGAGTTGCTCAGACGGTTAGAGCACTGGTTTCTTGGTTCCAACTTAGCAGGTTCGATCTTGGGTCAATCCGGTGGTATTCGAAGGTGCTCAAATACGTCAGCCTCGTGTTGGTAGATTTACAGGCACGTAAAAAGAACTCGTGCGTGACTAAATTACAGCGCTTCCAAAAACAGTACGAGTAGTTAGTGGGACGTAAAGCAAATAACATTACCGGTATTATTATTAATTTTCAGTCTTATTTTTATTGCTACTACTCATATTGAACTTCTTGTTACTCTCTTTCCTCGTCTGATTATTATTATTATTATTACTATTATTATTATTATTATTATTCACCTGTTCATATTTTCGTCTTATTCCTCTTTTTACTCTCCTTTTAAGTCGTATACTTGTTATTCATATTTGATATTTTGTTATTAATATTATTGTTATTTGTATATTATTATTGTTATTTTTACTATTTAGATTTAGTTTATTTCGTTCATTTATAACTTCTCTTTAGCTTCAAGTGACACAATACTTTTTCCGTCTTTAATTCACCTGTTGTGTCGTGTGCAGGTGTACATCTACGTTTCTGTCCTGTGCTTCAAGACAGTGCTGCAAGGTCTGTGTTTGTTTCCCCAGCCCGGGTTGCGTTTCGTTTCTCATCTGTCACAGTTACATCTTACGTTCTGTTACATGTTTAAGTTTGACCTTGTGATACATCGCCTTTAATCTGCTCTGTAGCCTTTTAGCATGGTCAATGACCTCAGTGCTTATTTTGTTCACATATCTGGACTAAGAACTCGTCTCACTCGGCCCAGCAAGTTCAAGGCCAACTACTTCTCTCTGTTTGTTTGTTTATTTACCCATGTATGTATGTCAACATTGTACTATGTCAACATCGTACCATGAAAATTTACTCAATAAACGGAGTGTTTGGGGGGATCTCTGTCCTGGGTGGGGTGCTCTGCGGGCCTCCTCTGGGGTCCGTGTTGTTGCTGCGGTTATCTCTCTGCGCGGTCAGGTATTTACTAACAGGGCCGATGACCTCGATGTTAGGCCCCTTTAAACAACAAGCATATTTACTAACATATTCAACTCAATTTATTGTATGTACAAGACATACGTCCAACTTGAATTATTTCATACCCACAACTCTACTTCCTTACTACATGGCCCAAGAGCTACACGTATAGCTGACGGCCCACCCACCCCTCTACGAGTGTGGGAATGAAATAATTAATTTGATTGAATTGTTTTCATATTTCAGTAGTGATGAATATAAAACAAGCATTTTTTGAATTTTTATACGTGTTAATGATGATGATTGCAGTTTTAAGGTCATCGGCCCTTAAAAACGCAAAGTGTCTTCTGTTTTAACTCGTAGTGAATAAGAAACAAAATATAAATTTCTCGAACACACGTAAAGAATCAAAAAACCGAGCTCGATAGCTGCAGTCACTTAAGTGCGGCCAGTATCCAGTATTCGGGAGATAGTAGGTTCGAACCCCACTGTCGGCAGCCCTGAATATGGTTTTCCGTGGATTCCCATTTTCACACCAGGCAAATGGTGGGGCTGTACCTTAATTAAGGCATGGCCGCTTCCTTCCCACACCTAGCCCTTTCCTGTCCCATCGTCGCCATAAGACGTATCTGTGTCGGTGCGACGTAAAGCAAGTAGCAAAAAAAAAAACACATGCAGTATAGGATTGAGCAACTGCCGAAATGCGTTCAAGGTCAATGTCTAGCGTTTTAACAAGCACGTCTTCCGCACTCGCGCACTGAAACTCTCGATTTATAATTTTTGTTACCGGTACATCAATTTCCCTGCTCGGATTTATGAGAATATCGACCTATCGAGACTCAAAATACTAAGGCGATACTGTACTGTACTCCCAAGCCATTACGTTGCAAAAATGGCGTAACATCTGACATACCAAAGTAAAACTCGTAGCAATTGTTCAAAGTGATCACCCTGGGCTTCCCTGCAGGCTTCACTTCTCCGAATCCAGTTGCGACGCATTCGAGCCAAGACACCAGGGTTGTGTCCGACTCGTTGGCTGAACGGTCAGCGTACTGGCCTTCCGTTCAGAGGGTCTCGGGTTCGATTCCCGGCCGGGTCGGGGATTTTAACCTTAACTGGTTAATTCCAATGGCACGGGGGCTGAGTGTATGTGTTGTCTTCATCATCATTTCATCCTCATCACGACGCGCAGGTCGCCTACGAGAGTCAAATGGAAAGACCTGCACCTGGCGAGCCGAACTCGTCCTGGAATATCCCGGCACTAATAGCCATAGGAGATTTCATTTCATTTCATTTCACCAGGGTTGTTCAGAATATCCTCTGCTGCTTAAACAATACGTTCACGGAAGTCGTCCGAAGTGGTTACTTCAGTTCGATATACTTTGTGTTTCATGTTCCCCCAGACATTAAAGTCCATTGGAATAACGTCTGGAGATCTGGCTGGCCAATTGATAGTTCCACATCGTCCTGTCCACCGTTGAGGAAATGTCTGCACCATCGTGTAAAATCCACGTGGTTCTGCGTAGTCGAAGCGACACGTCCTCTGAAAGCTCAAGTAACGTACTGTATCTACAGGAGCAAGGTAACATTAATAAAAAGATGATTAGTCCACGTAACCGACTTCCTACTACACCCATCCAGGTATTAATTCATAACCGGTGCTGGAAATTGCCTTCTCCTGCTGAATGGGGACGTTCCACAGCCCATGAGTGGGATATAGTGGGTTCGAACTCCTCTGTCGGCAGCCCTAAAGACGGTTTTCCGTGGTTTGCTGGTGCTGTTCCTTAATTAAGGCCACGGTTGCTTCTTCACGATCCTAGCCCTTTCCTGTCCCGTCGTCGCCGTAATATCTGTCTGTGTCGTGGCGACGTACATCAACTCGTAAGAAAATGGTGATCAGCTGTCAAAGACACTGCACCCGTTGAATATGGTCAGGATGCACTCGTTCTTCATGCAGTGCCCTACGTATGGTCCAAGTTGGTACACCAACGGCACGTGTTATACTACGCATACGGCGCCCGGGATCATCGTTTACTATTGTTAGGATGCCCGGCTCCATGGCAAAACGGTTAGCGTGGTGGCCTTTGGTTACAGGGGTCCCGGGTTCGATTCCCGGTACGGTCGGTATTTGAACCATCATGGTTATTTTCCCTCGCATGGGGCTGGGTGTACGTGTTGTCTTCATCCTCATTTGATTATCATCAAGATGCGCAGGTCACCTACGGGAGTCAAACCAAAAGACATTCACCTAGCGAGCCGAACCCGTCCTGGGATCTCCCGGCACTAATATCCATATGCCATTTCATTTCCATTGTCAGGATGTCTTCTTCCGCGTCTAGAATTACACGTGGCCGTTCTGAAAGCGTGATGTAACACAACCTGCATCGCGAATACGCTGCAGTACAGCAAGTATCGTTGCTGGATTCGGCACCCGTCTGTTGGAAAGCCTTTTCCGATTTTCCGATAAATTCATTGAGGGCGACCCGTGTTCTGTTCTGCCACACGATACACTAGCAGCATATCATGGTATTCGTGGTATTCATACACTGGCATTATTCAAACACTACTACTACGAAGTAACTCGCGTACTAGTACGGACGATAATTCCCCTCTCTGACAGCTGTTATTCAGGTCAAGGTCAGACAGACAGCTCATACCTCTAGTCCGGTGGTTTCATGTAGGGGCGGGAACCCGTTCCACCACACCCCCGTCGCTAGAAACAGCAGACGTGACAGGTCTAGTGAATTTGTCAAACTGCTTACATGAAATATTCTCCCACAGTGTGATTTCAATACCATGGATTCTTAGGAGACCAACTCGCCGTATGCAGAAACACCCCGTGTTGACGTGTACGTAAATAAAGTTTCTTACGTCAACGAAAGAATGCGTGGGATAGGATTTCCAAGTGAATAGTATCAGAACTGAATTGTCAAAGCACATCGAACGTTTTGCTTCATATCAATAAGGGACATGTTATAAAAATAAATAAATTAAACGTACTTCCTTTTCGTGCTTCCAAACGAAAAGAACTTGTTTAATGGTAAATTAAAGCATTCTGCTTTTGCAGTGCCTATTAAACGTATCAAAATAAACGTTGCCAGGTTGAGTGGCTCAGACGGTTCAAGCTCTGGTTTCATGAACTTAGCAGGCTCGATCCTGGCTCAGTCCGCTGGTATTTGAAGGTGTTCAAATACGTCCGCTTCTGATCGGTAGAATTACAGGCACGTTAAAGAATACCCGTGGGCAAAATTCCGAAACCGCGCGTCTCCATTGGCACGTAAACATTTATTATTATTATTATTATTATTATTATTATTATTATTATTATTATTACTGAGCGAGTTGGCCGTGTGATTAGGAGCGCGCGGCTGTCAGCTTGCATTCGTCGTAAAGCCACCTACCAATATTATAATAAAAACTGTGTTAGTCCATTATTACTAACTATTACGAAAATAAAAGTTAAACGCCCCACTCAAACTTCGTAGCTGGTAATCTGTCAGAAAACACTAAAGAAAATAGTGAACTTTTAACAAGTCCGAATTATTATTAATCTTATAATTGCGGACATGTCTCCGGAATTACCGAAACATGTACTTACAAATTGTTTTACGTCGCACCGACACAAGTAGGTCTTACGGCGACGATGGGAGAGAAAAGGGATACAAGTGGGAAGGAAGCGTTCGAGGCCTTAATAAAGGTACAGTCCCAATATCTCCCTGATGTGAAAATGGGAAATTACGGAAAACCATCTTCCCGGCTGCCGACAGCGGAGTTCGAAGCCACTATCACCAAAATGCAAGCTCACAGCTGCGCGCCCCTAACCACACGACCAACTTAATCCAACCTCTAATGCCGGACTGAGTAGTTCGGACGATAGAGCGCTGGTCTTCTGATCTCACCTTGGCAGGTTCGATGGCGGCTCAGTTCGGTGGTATTTGAAGGTGCTCAAATAAGCCAGTCTCGTGTCTGTAGATTTACATGCATTAAAAACACTGCGGTAAAAAATTCTGGCATTTCAGCGTCTCCGAAAACCGTGAAAATTAGTTAGTGGAACGTAAAGATATTATTATTATTATTATTAGTAGTAGTAGTAGTAATATTATTATGATTACGGAAGTTCTAATTAAGTGGGTCCATTACATTCATCACTTTACCTATCGGCACTTACTGTCCAGTAATAAGCCTTCTGTCCGCCTCTGTGGTATAGTGGTTAGTGTGATTAGCTGCCACCCCCCGAAGGCCCGGGTTCGATTTCGAGCTCTGACACGAAATTTGAAAAGGGGTACGAAAGTTGGAACGGGGCCCATTATGCCTCGGGAGGTCAAATGAGTAGAGGTGGTTCGATTCGCACCTCAGCCATCCTGAAAGTGGTTTCCCGTAGTTTTCCACTTCTCCAGGCAAATGCTGCGAAAGTACCTAGCTTAAGGCCACGGCCGCTTCCTTCCCTCTTCCTTTTCTATCCCTTCCCATCCCCCGCAAGGCCCGTGTTCATCCTAGCAGGTGGGGCCGCTTGGGCGATGTACTGGTCATTCTCCCCAGTTGTATCCCCGACCCAATGTCTCACGCTCGAGGACACTGCCCTTGAGGCGGTAGAGGTGGGATCCCTTGCTGAGTCCCAGCGAAAACCAACCCTGGAGGGTACAAATATTAGGAAAAGGAAGAATAAGCCTTATATTACAAATGCCCGGCGGCAATTCCACAGTACCGGTAGCTCTTTTTCCTTCGAGCAATGTTCACGATGGATGAAACTACGGTTTTTGAAATTTGTCTCATTAATAACAATTTCACTGAATACTTATAGCCTTTTCTTTCAGTGTCCACCGTCCTTTCATTGACCTGAAAAGTTTATGAATAAGCATGGACAACTCGCATTGTCTATTGTCAGAAGTTCATCGTAGACTGTCGCAATAACAGCACAGAAATGTTGCGCCCATTTTTCATTACTTATTAACTATTTCCTTTAATTTTGTCAGCTTGGATCACTGAGTAATGCCAATGACGTCTTATAAATCACACACAACTACACAACATTTGATTCGCATGCATGTGCTTGTACGGATCTTCGACGTCACTGCAAGAATTCCGTGTACTTTTCAAACAGACTACCCTAGACCGGTTTTCGAGTACGGCAAGTGGCCAGGCACGTGAGTCAACCTCTCCTACTTGCCAAGCCTTTAGGGGAAGTGCACAACAACATGTATTGGCCTGCGATAAGAAACAGGTTCAACAAGCCCTATACTCTGCTACTGTACTTCCACTACGCGTGGACAGAATGACGTAACCGGCGCATCCTGCTACGGCCGTTCAAAACACATTAGGTCCTGAAATATTTGGCTCTGTTATGGGCAAACTAATAGGACAAGGTAAAAAGTACATAGCATATATTGTGAGATGTATTTTTCTTTGCCGACTAGCTTAATATCTGCACGTATACCCCTAACACCCTGTATAAAAGAACCGAGTGGATCTGTGGGTACGAAACTACTAACATGTTGATTTGTTTTCCTTGTTTATGACTCGTGAGTGATAAAAGCGAAGGGACTTGGACCAAAGTCGGAGTGGCAGATTTAGGACATTCAAACCCCCCCCCCCACAAAAAAAAATCAAGAAACATGAAATTTCTAAATCTCATATGCTTGCCCAGTTACAAGTCGATTTCCTGGGAAGACACAATAACAATCAGTAATTTGACTGTGCTTACAGGAAGTCTGTGGAAAGATGACACGGTCAAGTATGGAAAAATTGTTATGTGCTATGTAAAGTTCTGTGGTGCGTTTGAGGTGGCATTGCGCGGGCATGACGAAACAAGTGAATCGTCGAATCCTGGCATATTTCAAGGCCTTGTTAATTTTAGTTCTGAAATTTATGTTGCATTAAGAGACTATCTGTCCAAAGCTACTGTTTTCAAAGGCACCTCGAAAGACATTCAGAATGATTTGCTTTCTTGCATGTATGAAATCTGTCATGAGAAAAAGAAATCACCATTTCGGTAATCGCAGACGAGACCACCGATATATCAACTACAACACAATTTGTTATCTTTTCTTACCAACGGTAAGCCAGTTGAAGGATTCTGGTGTTTCCTCCCACCCACTGATCATGATGATAAGACAAAAGCAGTGTTTAAAATTTTCTTTGAGTGAAATTGTGGATAATCCAGATAAGTTAATTTCACAAGGTTACGATGAGGCAAATGTAATGAGTGTTCACCATTCATGGTGCAAGTTCTCATCAGGGAAGATTTTAAGTGTGCACATTATGTTCACCGTTATGCCCATTCTTTGAACTTAGTCATGGCAGAGGCGACAGTAGGGAGAGGAGATACTGAGGGAGGGGAATGTTTTTTTCTGTTGAACCCCCAGTGACAAAAGTCACGCGCCGCCATTGTTATTGCATTAGATATTATAAATGTTCATATGATAAACATGATATAGGCTTTTGGGCTTATGCCGTGTCAAGAAAATAAGGTGAAATTCTTTACATTTTGCAGAGAACTTTGCTCTGTGTCTTTGGAAGAAAATATTGACTGTTCACAAGAAAGACTTCTGCAAGAATGAAAGTTTGAATTTAGACGTTGCTAATAGAATTGTAAGTGGTTCGTCATCAGTAGACCTCGGATTTTTAGGCGCTAACATTTGTATTTTAGGTGCCTAAAATAGGCTCTCAAAAATGTAAAAATAGGTTCTAAAAATATGTCTTAGGCAGCTTCAATTTTACGTATTTTAATTAGCACTTATCAATTAAAATACCATTCTTATTTTTCTAAATTGATAATAACTCTGAATGCATACAAGTAATAAGGCAATAACATGTTAATACAATATTTCACATACACAATGGTTCACCACATTTTAGAGTTTTTATCTCTAAATAATTAAAACATTGAATTACAAGCACGTTACTGCCCCTAATTTGATGCACAGTAAATCATTAGCACTTTTTCTAGATTTTCTGTTGTGGAACTACACCGCTTGTCTGACAACACTAGCTTGCAGGCTGAGAAAGTACGCTCAACATCAACAGAAGTTACAGGGCTGTATTTGAATTTTGATACAAGATGTGGGGAGATGTCACATTCAGCGTCAGTTTTGCCAATCAAAACATCAACCACAGCATGAAGCGTTGACAGTCCTGAGTTCTTCTATAGTACTTTATTAAGCTTGTCCCGAATTCTATCCCCAGCAGGGCCTGGAGCTAAGCTGATTTTTTTCTTTCACCTCTTCTAACAAATCCAATTGTTCATAAACAGGTTTCCCGGAAGACTCAAGTGCAGAAATAACAGAGACCAAGAAAGTATAATGGGACTTGATGTAGGCAATTTCTTGAGAAATGGTTACATCCTTTAGAACATTTTTGGCCGAAGTGATACAAAGGCATCTCCTTTTAGGGCGAGAACAAAACTTCTGATTGCATCAAAACGTTCGCTGTTAGTACACAGTGGCCTGAAGCCAAGTCCCCCAGCGCATAAGGATGGGTTTTTATGGCAGTGGAAGATCAGGTAATTCACTGCAAAACAACTGGATTCGTGTGGGAGCCTTTACAAAAAATTTTCTTAGTGGAGGAGATCATCTTGTTGACTTGAGGAAATTCAGCACGTATCTGCTTAGCCACGCGATTCATAGCATGAGTAAGACAAGTGTCATGAATCAAAGCAGGGTAAAATACATTCCGCAACTTAACAGCAGCAATCATATAGGCGGCTGCATCAGAAAATATAAGAAGCACCTTATTTTTGTCCATGTTATTGGGGAAAAGCACCTTGAGACCTAATTTACAAACTGAGCAACTGTCTCCTGATTGGTTTTAGTTAACTGTCTGCTGCAGATCAAATATGGTGAACACGGTGTGTCAGGATCTAATTTTCCGACTATCAAGTGGGCAATATAATGACCTAGAGTGTCAATAGTCTCATCGACAGAGATCCAGATGTATGAGTCTCCTATATCTTCCCTTCTCCGCCTGACTGTGTCTTCGTAAAGACTGCCCAGGTAGTTCGTTCTTAAAGTTGATTCGGACAGAATGTTCCGATGACAATCATTTTGTAAAAAGCTTTTGAAGGAAGGATTTTCAAGTGAGTTGAAGGGAATATTTACCGACACAAGAGGTCTGCATAAGTCCGCATGGAATTCATCTTTGCTTCCCTTATTTAGAGATTTGTTTAAGATTTGATTTTCTTTGCAGATTTTCCTAATGTTTTAATCCCCTGGACATGTTGACTAATTGACTAAGATGTGATCGCCTTTCACTGGACACCTAGAAACAACGACAACTATAAATAGTCTCAAATATTGTGTAAACTGTGCAAGTATATAGGCCAGATGAAAATATGAGCAGAAGACTGTTCATATTCATAAGGCCTCGTAGCGCTTCCCGATTCCTCCAGTAGACATGCACCCTGGGCCCTTAAGTGATGCAGTAGAGGTGATAATTCCAATTGACTATTCCTATCCTGGTCCAGCCTTTGTAAGACGGCGGACGGCATCTGCCATGTACAGGAAACTGTGTGCTTTTGTAGTGAACGATAGTATTGTATCCGAGTTTCAGGAACATTTCTGACAGTACAAATACACAGTTCCCGAGCTAGGGGAAGTAACCATTTAAGGTTTAAATCTCCGATCCGGCCAGGAATCGAACCCGGGGCCCTCTGAACCGAAGGCAATTATGCTGACTATTCAACCAAGGAGCCGAACACAGTAGAGGTGAATTTAATTCATTTCTTTTCCTGTTTTGTTATGTTCGGTTAGATTGTTAGCCAACATTTTTGTTACTACCAGTACTGATGCCCGCGCATGGCTGAAGTCAGTTTTTTTTCCTCCCTACATTTACTGTATGTTTATTTTTAAAAAATTAATTGCTGTATATATTTACAATGCGTATAATCTGCCATACACTTCCTACAATTGATAAAAGTGCATGTGGAATTTTCTTACAATTTCCACCTCGTATTTTTAGGTTCCCTACGGCAGCATGATAAATAAATAAATAAAATATTTTGGTACCAAAGGTTTACTAACCTGCATTACATATAGTTATCTGTAGTGGTCTATTCTGTTGTTATCAAGTAGCCTACCAAAGCTGAAGTCATTGTCTTATTAACACTGTTGTTTCTTAGATAATAAAATGTAATTCACATCTTTATTATAGTCAACAACAACAAAAATGCATTGTTGAATTTTTGCAATGGTCAGTATTTACAAAAGTCTGTTTGTATTAGCCAGTGGAACAAGTACAGCATGTAAGACACAGAATTTAATAATATAAGGTTACTTTATTGCCTTTTAATTACATTCTTGTGTGGGAAAGTCCAAAAATAATTATGAAGGAATACTATATGGCTATTAGCTCCAAAACTGAATTATTAAAGTCATATTTTGGAAGCAATGGTGGTTTATCAGCAGTAAGGAGGTAGGATCTGAGCTCTTTTTATATCTTGTTCATTCTTGTGGGGGCAGAGTATGGGGGTGGCAACTGTTGTGCTTTTTAATGTCTTGTACCTAGTATCAAAACAATCTCAAAAATCTTTGAGTGTATATATTTTAACAGTATGATATAAATATAAAAATGCTGATATTGTTTTACAATATCAGCTTGAACATCCATGGGCAATGCATCAGCTGTGCACTGTATGGCTATCATCATCATCATCATTATCTATTCTTTGTCCAGCTGCCTCCAGATTGGGATGTTTATGGCACTTTTCCATCTTCCTTTATCCAACCACCTTATTAACTGTGTTCCAGTCCAGCTTCCTTCTAATTATTCTATTCTTGATCATTTTCAACCACCTTAGTCTAGGTCTCAGTCTTGTCCTCCCTCCTATGTGGGTCTCCATCTGCTTTGGCATCCTTCCCTCTTCCATCATCTAAACATGTCCAAACCATCTATCCTTCTATATACTGTCATAAAGCTTTACCACTCTGATTTTCTTCCTGATATCATTTAAAGAGCATTCATTCATTTATGTATGCATGTATGTATGCATGTATGTATGTATGTATGTAATGTATGTTTGTTTGGACAACTCTAGTCAATTATTCAAAGGATTTCTTGATTTATCAGTCCAATATTTCTTTCATTCTGAGAGATTCTGCCTTCCTTTGTTCTGTTGAAAATACCCTCCCATTAGATAATTTATTGATCATGGTCTGTAGCCTGGTGTGTGTGTGTTCTTTAAGTATCCTATTTTTTTCTGTTTTCTTTTTGAGGTCATCTATTGTTATTTGTAGTTCTTTAATCATCATAATCTTCATTTCCAGTTTCCAGCTTCCCAGGTCAGGTTGTGAATCAAGGACCTCCATTGCTGCCTGTCTCTCCACCACTCTTCTCAAAGTAAATCTTCTAGTTTTCCTCCCTTCTTCTCTATTTATTTATTATTGAAAACTCTGCAGAATACCATTACATTACATTTAAATTACTTTTCTTTGCTATAAGCTACGATGGATTTCTGTCTGTTCCTGCATTTTACAATATGGTATCTATCACAGAATTCTAAGCACAACTCACACACACATTCGTCATTTGGTTCGGGAAATAATTTGTTGCAGCACATCTTGTGGTGGAAACCATGGATCGCCAATCTAGTCGTTATGTGTCTCATATCATGATTAGCTTCCATCCAGGTCCTGTCTTGCATAGCCGATGTTGCATAGAAGTTCTCCAGTATGTTGTTTTTCTTCTCATGCAGATCTTGTATAAGCTGTTTGAAGCTGGTACTAGCTGGAAGTATGAGCTCGCATCTCAGATCCTCTATTAAGAAGGTCTCCCTTGTAAGCTCATACACTAGCCTCGATCTTGCATTCTGCGGGACTCCTAAAATTCTCTTCAGATATCTAGCCTTTACTTGTTCCAATTCTTCCAGCTGTTTGTACGTGAGGTATTCTGTCACTAATTCTAGGCCATACGTCAGAACAGGTAGTATCTTTAACTTAAACAGGTCCATAGCTGTGCTAATCGATAGTTGTGTGATGTTTCTGATTTCATTCATAGCTTTAGTGGCCGCCACTGCTCTAGATCTTATATGTAAACTGAAACTCTTTCCCGTTATTGGAATTGTGATACCTAGATATATAAAATTGTTAGCCCTTTTGAGTAGTTTGCCACTGCATTTGACGTTCTCTGCTTCAGTGAGTCTTCCTCCTTTCCTAAATACTACCAATTCCGTCTTCTCTTAGTTTATCTGGATGTCATTTCTCTCCGCCCATTCACATAGTGTGTTTAGCGATACTTGCAGTTTATCTATATCTGTCGCTGCGATGGCCATGTCATCAGCGTATATGTATGTGCGTGTTCCTGCCATTCCTTTGGTGACATCGTTCATGAGAACATTAAACAGGATAGGATTGAGTGTATCACCTTGGAGGACAGCGTTCGTCTGTGACAGCCAGTCAGATATGCCTATTCCATCATCTATCTGTATGTAGTTTTCTGCCAGTATATTTGATATCAGGGTTGTTGTGCTCGTTCTTCCAATTAGTTCCTCCAGTTTATCTATTAATACCTTTCTGTTGACCATATCGAAGGCTTTTGAGAGTCAACAAAAACCACATATAGTTTTCCTTTTGGTCTTTCTATCGTCTGTTTTATTTGTTCCAACAGGTTTTCTACCGCCAGAGTTGTGGACCTTCCCTTTCTAAAACCAAACTGTTCCTCTGGTAGAAGGGGTTCTAGCTTCTCTGCCAGCCTTTTGGTGAGGATTCCTGTTAGGAGTTTCAGTAATGTAGATTCCAACGCTATTCCTCTATACGCATTTGGGTCCTCTGTGTCTCCTGTTCCCTTGTATAATAGCTTGATTGTTGACTTTCTCCATTCGCCTGGTATACTTCCTAATTCTAAACATTTATTTAGAAGGGCGGTCCATATCGGTAGGTATTCTTGTGCTGTCTGCTTTAAGTGTTCACTTCTTATTCCAACTACTCCCTTCTTCTCTATGCATTCCCACACTGAATCTGTCCATCTCCTTTGAGGTCTTCCTCGTGGTCCCTTTCCTGTTAATTTGTCTGAAAAAGCGTTGTAAAAATGGTTTTGACAGACATTTCACAGATAGGATTGTCAGTAAATTTGTAAACATATCCAACTCAACTCTGCTCAGAGAGACTAAAAACAAAGCAGACAATTATGCCACCTTCACTTACACCAACAGAAATATTTATGAAATCACTGATATTCTTAAAAAGCATAATGTTAACATTGCTTACAAAACAATCAACAACAATGCTGATCTCTTCTATAACCAGTACAAAGTCAATAACACCAATAACAAATGCCATAAATCAGGTGTATATATATTAAATCGTAACCAATGTTCAGTGAGTTACACGAGTCAAACTGGAAGAAACTTTTTTGTTAGGTATAAAGAACATGTCAGCACCTCCAGACACAACAAATATTCTGCCATGAGAACCAATGTAACAGAATCCAACCACCCTTTCACTTCCATAGAGAAGGACTTAAAAATTATTTGCTTCAATGAAGAGGGCAATTTACTTAACATCTTGAAAAACATTTTCCTTAACATAGACCAAAAATTCAACCCTGGTCACAATCTAAATGAAATGTTGGAAACTGTAAATATGCCTTTCGAGGTATTATTCAACAAATTCTCCAGAAACAAGCTTCACAGCAAACATTCACGCACTCTCCCCCTGCCCACTGGATCCAACCCTCCCCTCCAAACTAGCTTTCATCACACACGGCCTCCACAGTTCACCTCCAGTCAGCTGTAACTCGCGTATCGAGCCTCACCTCTGGGGCAGACGAGGACATAGGTAGTCAGATGTGTCGTTGATTAGTTCAATTCCTCTTGTAATTATAAGATGCTTCAAACTTGCCTGCTTTTAACGTTGCTAATAGCTGTCATTTTCCTTCTAGGAATATTCAGCTACGGTATAACGTTCCTCCGTGTGTGTGCTTACAGTCAAATATTCCACCTACCTCATAACCTCTTACTGTAACTAAGAATTATCAACAACACATCATCACACCAAAATAAGAAGAGCTCGATCATCAAATTTTAATGTAACAACTACGTGTGTTCAACAGTTTCATCTTCATTTCAGTAGAACTAAAAAGTAATTGAGCTCCAGCATTTTAAGAAAATTCTTTGAATTTTATCATGTATTTTAACTTGACGTGTTCGGTAACCTGAATCATATTTTAATGTGTATTTTTGACCTTGTCTATTTTACTCATTTTACAAGTATTTTCAGCTGATGATGTCAAAAAAGAAGTACGAAACATATGCTGACATTTGTTAATTGCTAATTAAACATAATTTTTTTAGTAGTATTGTAAAGGTAGAACATTTGACTGTACCCTTAAAAATATACTATCGACAATACAGGCTTTGCAATAAAATTCATTTTATGCCGTAAAGCAGATTATAAATAAATGAACATTTTAAAACATCCTATTGTCATCCAAGAGGACAAAAGTCAATTTTTTCAGTTTTGTTTTACGTCACACTCATGGTGAGTGTTAGTAAACACATTTGTATTCACTGCATACATGTGACAGTTTGATAACCATAGCACTGGTGTCTGTGTCTATAACACTAAGTGTGTGTTTGTAACCCTCAAGTTGCACACTCTGGATGATGACATTCGCACAGACAACATGACCCACAGTGGTGGAAATGGTGGAGACACTTTGGGATGGACACAGAGGACGCCCAAGCTACTAGAGTAGATGTTTGATATGTCCACCATTTGCTTGCAGACATTCTTCTCAGCAATGAATCCATGATACTTGAACACGTGCAAATACTTGCCCGTCCGCCATATTCTTTCATTTCATTCATTCATTTATTTAGCTTCCATAGACTGTACAATTACATATTTTGAAATATGCCAACAGTATAGGAGTTGTCAAGTGATTTCCTAATACTAACAATAATATATGCACAACAATGAACATTTTGAAAAAGAAGAACAGAAACACCACATACCTCAATGTTAGGACAGCACATCTTAATTTTTTTAAATAATATTAATAACCAATATTTACAAGACAAAATAAAAATATATTGGTGTGGTGTTAATAATGTGAACATAGTCAATGTGACATTAACATATTTTTAAGACTATATACTAGATTACAAGTTAATAAGTAGTAGCATCATTACCAGCACTTCATCATGTATTCTTCTGTACTGTAGAAGCAGCTACTCAGCAGGAGATTTTTTAAAGCTGTGGTAAATGAACTGACGGGACTAATATCTTTAATCGTATTTGGAAGCTTATTATACAATCTGATTCCAACAGTCTACATGTCTCAAGGCAACGGCTTTACTCTTGTGTTCGATAAAAATATTATTTCTTGTTCGCGTCTGGTAATTGTGATTGTCAAAATTCTTTCTGAAGTGATCAATATTTTTTTTCACGTGTAGAATGCATTGCATGATGTATATGCTTGGTACTGGGAGTATCCTTAGTCTCTTAAATAATGGTCTGCAATGATCTAACCTGTTACGTCTCAATATAATTCTGATAGCTCGTTTCTGTATTCGAAAAATAACATCAAGATTTGATTTGTAACAGCCCCAGAGACCAATAGCATAAGTGATGACTGAATGGAAATATCCAAAATATGCCATTCTAACATATTCTTCACTACAACTATTAGACAAAATCCTTAAGGCAAAACAAACAGAACTCAGAGACTTCCTTATTTTTTTAATATGACAATCCCATCTTAATTTTTCATCTATATGGACACCTAAAAATTTTGTGGTCAACGTATTTTCAATTGCATTTGCATTTAATATAAGGTTGTGTTTTTTTGCAGTTTTGTCATGGTAGTTAGATGCCTTGAATTCCATGTATTGGGTCTTTTTAAAGTTCAATGTTAATTTGTTTTTCCTGAACCATGATTCTAACCTAGACAGGACTGTATTTGCTGTAGTTTCTATAGACGTAGGGTGAGGATTATTAATAATTATGTTTGTATCATCAGCATACAGAACTGCTGTTTCTACTTGATTATTGTGAGGAAGATCATTCACATAGATCAAAAAAAGAACAGGCCCCAAAATACTACCCTGCAGAATACCTAAGTCTATGCTTTTTACCTGAGAGTGATATGTCTCATTATGCCCTTTACTGTTACAATGTGTAATTTCAACAAACTGGGATCGTTTATTCAGGTATGATCTAAACCAGTCATTAACAATTCCTCTAACTCCAATCTGATATAATTTGTGCAACAATATTTCATGATCAACAGTATCAAATGCCTTTGAAAGGTCAAGAAATAGTCCTATCACAGTTTCATCATTGTCAAGAGCATTTACGACCAACTGTGTAAAATGTGATAAAGCAGACAAAGTACTTCTGCCAGCTCTGAACCCATGTTGTGCATTATTTAACAAGTTATATTTGATTAAAAATTTAGTAAGCCGATCTTTCATAGCACATTCAAATATTTTTGAAATAACAGTAAGTATTGATATTGGTCTGTAGTTATGTAAATCGTGTAAGTTTCCACTTTTAAAGACTGGGATAACTTTAGCTATTTTTAGGAGATTAGGAAACTGACCACTAGAAAATGATTCATTGGTGAGATAAGTTAAAGGCTGTACCAGATAGGGAGCACATTTTTTAATGAGTTTTGTGGGAACTTCATCTACACCTGTGGAAGTTTTGTTCTTCAAAGATTGTATGATTTTAAAAACTTCCAGTTCTGTTACTGGAGTTAACTGCATAGAGTTTTGCACAAAAGTTGGGAGTTCTGGTAATACATCTGATTTATTTGCATTTTCAAGTTTGTATGGTAGGGATAGAAAGAAATCATTTATATAATTAGCCAAATGATGAGGGTCATTCATTGTATTCCCTTATCATTTTTTATGGCAGCAACTTTATTTCCAACTGCATGTCTGTTGGTTTCTCCCTTGATTACCTTCCATATGGTTCGTGATTTATTGCACGACTCTTTAACTTTCCTGTTATTGTGCATTATCTTAGCCATCCTAAGAACTCTTCGATAGACTGATTTGTAGTTTTTAACATACTTACAAAAAACCTGGTCACAACTCTGCTGTGCTAATCTACTTAGTAATTTACATTTTTGACTTGAGATCCGTATACCCTTCGTGATCCATGGCTTTTTTGAAGATTCATTAATTACTGCAAGTTTTTTTGGAAAATGTAATTCAAATTCCATTTTAAAAATGCTTAAAAAGGTTCTATACTTTTGGTCAATGCTATGACCGAATGTTATTGGAGTCCAGGTCTGAAGTTTAAGGCTTTCAATGAAACTGCCACATGCAGCTGCAGAGAAAAAACGAGTTAATTGTGCTTGCTTTATTTTGGTTGAATGCTTGCTAGCATTCTCTAATTCTAGTTGTAAAATTTGAGCATGATGATCTGATAATCCAAAATTTATATTGGATGCTTGCATTTTAGAACAATGGAAATTAATACAAATGTTGTCTATCGTTGTAGCTGAGGTGGCAGTTACCCGAGTGGGTGTAAAAATTAAGTGTTTTAGATTACAGCTTTGAAGAACATGCAGTAGTTGCGATGTTGATGGAAGGTTTTCTTCAGCAAAATCTATGTTAAAATCACCACAAAGTTACTTCTGCGCTGCTATTCCTACCGAAAATGTTATGAAGGACTTGATCTAATTTTCCTAAGAAAATCTCCACATCAGCATCCGGTGAACGGTACACGGTTAACAGAATTACCCTTTTACCATAGGGAAGCTTAAATTCCACTGAAGTTAGTTCAAAATCTAATTCAGAATTATGCACTTCAAGATCCTTCCTTTCTTTACATTCAATTCCTGACTTAGCAAAAATACAAACTCCCCCATGCTCTATATTAACCCGACTGTAATTACTTGCCAGATAATAACCTTCAATATTAATGAGTTCAAGTTCATCATTATTACACCAATGTTCATCCAAACAGATAAACATAACATCCTGTATTGAACTTAAAATTACTTGTAATTCTAAAATTTTATTTTTAAGACATTGAATGTTCTGATGAAATATTTTGAACCGCCTATTCCTACCCTCCAAGTCATTACCGGTATTTAATTCTGGACCCACATTTTCGATTGAAATGTTATTGGGTCCAGAATCTAACACACGTTTCCCGGACTAGGTAGTTCTAGGACAGTCTTTTCCTGATCTTTACTTGTAATGATGTTACTTATTAACTTGCTTACATATTGCTTCCCAAGTCCATTCAAGTGCATGCCATGCCTCGTATGAGATGTTCAGTTTAATTTACTAATGTCTAACAGTGTAACATTTTTGAAATGACTACATATTTGCCTGAATTTCTCATTTGTGTCCTTGACAGCTTTATTCACAATTGACCAGTCTGTTAAATCATGTCTATGGGGTACGTTTGTCACTATCACATTTGTATGGGTCAGCTTACCTACAGTCCTTTTCAGAATACTTGCAGCCTGATGGCCTTCATTTCTTGCACCGACAATAACTATGACGTCGTTTGACGAGAATTTTATCAGCATTTCTCAAGAGGGGTTTCACTACTTCTGAAAAGGGGACACCTGGTTGAATAACACCTGTCACTTCACTGTCGCCTCGCAACTCTGCTATATTTGCTGAAAGGCCTCGACCGTGACTATCACCAAACAGTTTCACTTTCTTTTCCTTCCTTACTTTCTTGATCACATTATCGGCGTGAATTCGGCGTTTTTTCATCGATGAACTCGCATCTCGGGAGAAAGAAGTGCTTCCTTGCTCTTCCCGAACTTCGTGTAAAACGCTGAATTTGTTCGTTACTGTAGGTTGATATGGACTCCACTGCAGCAAGAATACATTGACTGAGCTAAAGACTTAAATCAGGAAACTGAACTGGCCACCTAATTTGTCCATTATGCCATATTAAACGGCATATAAATGTACTGTCAAGGGATTCATGCAATTAGTGTACACTGTAGCTCACATCGGATGATGCGCATCATGAAGAAAGTACACATTTGTGAGCATTTGCAATGGTACATTCTCAAGAAATGCCAGTAGTTCATCTCTAGGGAATGTTAGGTAATTTGCATCTGTTAGGCATGTGGGTAATATGTGGGGCTCAATTAATTGCCAGTTCACCATAAATTGCTGCTTAAAGTGCCTCTACCAAATCATATATAAATTAAGGACAGTCTACGTATTGGTATTATGGACATTTAGCACCCTATCCCACATGAAATAGGCTTCGTTGTGGCTAGTAATTGGCAGGGGAACAGTGGCTGTTATGCCGTTTCATTTAGAAACCACATACAAAATTCCTACCTTTATGGAAAGTCTTACAGGCACTATACAAATTACACATGATACAGTTGCAGGCTCTCTTCATAAAGGACACGTTATACAATCCATTGGGACACTCCAACATTGCTCATAACACTTCATGTACTTTACCTTGGGTGCCATTCAGTTATATCCAGAATGTCAGCTTCTACTGCTAACAAAGATGCTTAGACGGTAAGCTAATGTCGCTTCTTCTTTTCTTCATGGGGCTTCTAAATATTAGTTCCTAATTAGCGTCGACCTCTAAGATCTTTTGCTACCATGTTTTTCCTTCATTCCCACCTAGATATATCTGCACCCGTCACAAAGCTGCAGGTTGTTCTTATTGGGTCTTCTTGGGTTTTTCCTCTATCTTCACCTGGTAGTCCTAGAGTGGAGAGTCTGATGCCACCCAGCGCCTCAAATTCGAAAAGTATGTGTTCAGCTGATTCCTCTGCTTCATTGCATTTTCTACATATATTGTCTCTTATTACTCCAATTCTGAGTAGGTGTTTTCTCTGATGGCAGCAGTCCTACTACCCATCTTATATTTTCTCTGCTGAGTTTCAACAGTTCTTTAGTATGCTTTCTGTTTGGTCCTTTTATCAGTTCCTTTGCAAGCCTGCAACCTGGAGTATTTTTCCAGTTCTCCATTTTGTGCCAATTTTCCTATGTAGTGTTGGGCTTGTCCATAGGAAATCCTGCATACAAGTTCTGGGCCTACAAAGTGTTTTTCTGCCCTTTTCATGGCCAGTTTATCTGCCATTTCATTTCCTTCTGTACCTGCATGCCCTGGTATCCATATTATTTTGACAATGTTTTACTTTGAGAGCTTCAAGAGAAGTGAATGGCAATATCAGACAATTTTGGATATGATCCGGACTGCTTCTAGTGGCTTAATGGCCGCTTAGCTGTCCATAAAAATGAAAATGTTCTTATTCCTATAGTTCATTTTCAGATTTTCTCCAAGACATGTTATGATAGCTATCACTTCCACTTGAAAGACTGTAATGTGTGTGCCCAGGATCATCTGGATTGATCTCTCAGGTCTTTCCCTGTTGATCCCTCCTCCTGTGCCATCCCCATTCTTTGAGCCATCTATATCTTCTTTTTCAATATTCCATTTGTTGATATCCCAGTCTTCTTTTTTTAATATCTGGGTCTCAAACGGTTTTTCAAAGTTATATTTTGGTATCATATGATCAGAAGGCATGTGTAGAACTTCCTCTGTTATTACTCTGTAAATTTTACAGTAACCTAGATTGGGTCTTTGTGCATTCCAGCACTCTGATTGTGCCAATCTATATGAACTCATTCTACCCTTCCTTTTATGAAATTTCATAGTGATGGGTGGTCTAGTAAAGTATTCAAGGCTTCTGTTGGCGTAGTCCTCATAGCCCCAGTTATGTCTATGCATGCCATTCTCTGTAGGCTATCCAGTCTACTACTGACTTTTCCTTGGCTTACTTTCTGCCACCAGATGATTGCAGCATAGGCCATCAACGGTCTAATGATCATTGTATACCATTGATGGCCTTAGGCCCCATGTCTTCCCGACGGCTCTTTTACATGCATACAGCAAGTTCTTGGCCCAGGTTATGTTCCTTTCTATATGTGGATTCCAGGTTAGATTTTTATCTAACACTGCACCTAGGTGCAGTGCCTGTTCTTCCATATATATATATATATATATATATCTTGCCCAAAGAGCTTCAGTGATCTTTTTCCCTCTAATTTTCTCCTTCTTGTAAATGGGACCATAGTTATCTTTTTCGGATTGACTGATAGTTGTTTTCCCCGACACAAGTTGTTCACAAGGTTAAGCGATCTTTGCATGAGGTCCTGGATAACACTTGTCACCTTACCTCGTACCACAATCACTAGATCATCTGCGTATCCTTGTGTATAAAAACCTTGTTCGTTGAGCATAGCTATGATTTTGTTCACCACGAGGTTCCACAGCAGAGGAGAAAGAACCCTTCCCTGAACACAGCCTCAATTGGCCCTAACCGTCAGTGTTTCTTCAAACAGGGTTGCTTTTATCTTCCTTCCGTCTAACATGGATTTAATCCATTTGATGATGGTTTTACTTGCCTTGCTCTTTTCCAATGCTTTGATCATAGTCATAGGTTGTATTGCTGAAGTCTCCTTCTATATCTAGAAATGCCGCCAGTGCAATTTCTACCAGGCAAGTTGGCCGTACGGTTAAGGGTTATGCAGCTGTGAGCTTGCATCCGGGAAATAGTGGGTTCAAACCCTACTGTCGGCAGCCCTGAGGATGTTTTTCCATGATTTCCCATTTTCACACCAAGCAAATGCTGGGGCTGTACCTTAATTAAAGCCACAGTTGCTTCCTTCCCACTCCTAGGCCTTTCCTGTCCCATCGTCGCCGTAAGACCTGTGTTGGTGCAACGTAAAGCAAAATAGAAAAAAAGGTGCAATTTCTTTATATTCTAGGCTTTCCTCTAGTTTACAAACCAATTGGTGGAGTGCTACTTCAGTGGATCTGCCAGGTCTATATGCAAACTGATTTTCATGTAACATTGAGTTCAGTTGCACCGTTCTTCTGATATATTTATCCAGAATTTTCTTCATTGCTTTCAGCATGAAGGAGGTTAAACACAATGGTCAATATGCTTTGGCTTGGGCATAATTTGCCCTTCCAAGCTTAAGTATGAACTGCTTTAGCTTCAGACCATTATTTCGGCATGTATTCTAAAGCTAGACTAGCTCTGCAAAGGTCCGTCAGGGCATTGAGTATCTCCCGTCCTTCCTGTAGGAGTATTGGAAGTATCCCATCTGGCCCTGGAGCCTTTATAGGAAGCTAACATCACTAGATTGGATTGTGGAAATATAGACATAAATATATTTTGCAGTGCTTTGGCACAGGAGATAATGCACAAAAGTAAATTTCATTGGTTTGGGCATGTGTTGTAAAGCAGGTAATATTTCAATGATGGGCTGGACTGTGGAAGTTGACGGAAAGAGACTTGAGGATGACCTAACCAACTAAGGGCTGATACACTATTCAGTGGCATGAAGAGAGTAAATTTATGGGGGAGAGTCTTCTTTCCCACAACACCCTTTGGTATAGAACATCCATCACTCTTAGCTAGGTAATGTGTTGCTGGCATGAAAATAATCTTCCCATGGCCTCCTAATCTCATAGTGATAGCAGAAAATGAATTAACTAGGCTATGAAAGACAGTAAGCTATTGCTACTACATTGTTCTGCAAAAGTGCTGGCTAGGGATATTTATTCTTGCCTGTAGTGAATTGGGAGTTGGAATGACTATCCATCAGAGCTGAGAGAAATTTCTCCCCTACTTCCCATCCTCTTGTCCTAAGAGATTCCAGAGTTGGACATCAACTGGTGCTCAGGTCCAGGGAAGCACCTTAACATTAGATAACTGCTTCATTTTTCCATTCTCCTGTCTGTCTGTCTGTTCCCCCATGCTCCTCATCTGATATAGCCTCTGCTTTCCAACAATTGCCATTATTATGTCTGAGTCGTTGGCTGAATGGTCAGCATACTGGCCTTCGGTTCAGAGGGTCCTGGGTTCGATTCCCGGCTGGGTCGGGGATTTTAACCTTAATTGGTTAATTCCAGTGGCGCGGGGGCTGTGTGTATGTGTGTCATCATTTCATCCTCATCACAACGGGCAGGTCGCCTACGGGAGTCAAATAGAAAGACCTGCACCTGGCAAGCCGAACCCGTCCTGGGATATCCCGGCACTAAAAGCCATACGACATTTCATTTCATATTATTATTATTATTATTATTATTATTATTATTATTATTATATACTCGGAGGGTCTAGTATCAAAAACTGCCAAATACTTTATGCTATTAGGTAACAATGTGTTAAAGAATATTATTGCATCCTTGAATTTAACTTACAAATTGTGCTGTTCATTATTTTGGTAAAGATGAAGGAATACATCTCGTTTACAGAAGAAAGAGAGAGAAAGATAGTTAACTATGCATATGAAATAGAGGATTTAATTATTATTAAAACATTAAGAATGGATACTAGGGTTGAAATTCTATGCTGTTATTACGAGATTATTTAATAACGATACATACATGAAATGTCCAGGATAAGACAATCTGTGCTTATTCTAACTTGCATGGGACCTCCTCTCATTACATGAGATTCATAAGAGGACTGATGTGAACATTGCTTATTAATGCTAATAAAAGTTGTTAATTTGTTCCTTCACTGTATTAGTATAGTCTTGAGAAAAGCCAGGGTGCACATATTTTGCCTTAGAGAAGCATTCTGTAATGTAAATCTACTAACATAGCTCTCTTGTTCAATTCCACCACCTGGAGCACAGAAGGTTAGCACCTAACCATCCGAGGTATACACTGGTGAAAAGTTAATCAAGAAAGAACAAAATGACTATCCTAATTACAATAGTGTATTTAGTCTTAAATGTAACACATGCATGCATAATGTGTGCTTAGGTTCAGTTATTGTTTGTCTTAAGTACTGTTCGCACATGATGATTTTATTTTTGTATGTTGCAGGTATCTTGAAGTATACCAGAGATTCAGACTCCCGTCGAACTTCTTTGCTTGATTCAGAAAAGGAGACAGAGACAGAATCAGAGAATGAAGTGAGAGGAATCTTGAAGACTGGTGGAAGTGGATCTGGAACTCAAACTCCAGAACTGGAAAGTTTCCGTCATCTCAAGAGTGTTCTCAAGAAAGAGTGCAGTGCTGGCGATTCCAATTCGGAAAGTTGTGAGATCGTATCCGCGACAAACGAACAACTTCGGTCCATCCTCAAACGTGAATCTACTGAATGGGCCTCTCAGGAAGATGACTCATCCTCTTCTGACAGCGGCAGTTCCAGTTCAGAATCCTCGGAAGAACAACCTGTACGTAATGCTCATGTTTCTCCAGGCCTGAGAAGTAATCTGAGGGGTGGCAGTGGTATTGACCTTGTTAGTATTCTGCATGATGTTGAGGCGCATGCCAGGAAACAGAGACAAGCTTTAAGTTCATCTCCAAATAACAAGCAGAAATTAGCTGATGATGAAAAACTAAAGAACATAAAGAACTTGTCTCAGGAGAAAGAAAATCAGAAGGATACATATGTTAAGAAAAAGCTTGATGACTATCTCTTAACATCTGCTAAGAAATCGATTGATGCACGGGAGAATCACGTATTTCACAGCAAGATTGTTGAACAAAAGACTCTGGTGAATCAAAGAAAAACTGAAAGCAAACAAGTTGTAGAAGATTTGAAGCAGACCAAGAAAATGGTGGAAAGTCATATCGATGATAAGGATCTTACTTACCAGAAGAAAGTACGGAGACAGCTGGAAGAACTACAACATTTGTCATCTGCAACAGAAACTACACCACCCACATCAGATGGAGATACATCATCATCAGGTGGGAGAGAAGTACGGCGCATCATCCGCAATGAAGCAGTTGCTCGACGGAGACAGGCAGCCATCAACAAACAGCTACGAGAACAGTAAGTGACGCAACATTCTCTTTATGCCATTGATAGTTTACTTTGATTTCTGTCTATTGTTTAACATATCATTTGTAATTTCTTTTAGACCATTTTTCTTCCGATATAGTATCATTGTTTTTTCAGTGCTAGAACGTGAAGTCTGTTTATTTTGAGGTTTCCTATGTAATATTTTAGAATTACTTCTAGACCTGATGACAAGATATGATAAGGCTTGATAATCTACATCTATCCATTATTTACGAGGCACTGTGATAATGGTATTGTGGTGTGTTACTTCATTGTCATAGTCTCCATATCTCATTAACATATGCTGTTCGTAACAGAGCCCCTCGTCAGTCATACATTTTTGGTCTTCCTTGGCCTCTAGTTCTTTGCATATATGGTTTTTTAAATCAGGCTTTTCAACTTGTATTTCTTTATTTCTATCTCTCTCTCCTTATCTTCTGTAACATGCTTATCAGAAACCTCTACTGTATGTATTTAATTTTGTTTATTCAAAGGCAAATTACATAGTAGGTATGTAATATCCTTCTATATGGAACTTCTTAGACTAGATCAACTTTCAAACAAAGATGGAATAAGACAACCTAGATTATCTTGGTTAGGAAAGAAAATGAGAAAGAGCTATTTACACTGACTGACAGAGCAAATGCAACACCAAGAAGGAGTGGTTCGAAAGGGATGAAAGTTGGGGAAAAAACAGAGACGGCACGGACAAATAATTGATGTTTATTTCAAACAGATATGCAGGTTACACAATGCGCACGGCATCGACTCAGTAGGATGTAGGACCACCGCGAGCGGCGATGCACGCAGAAACACGTCGAGGTACAGAGTCAATAAGAGTGCGGATGGTGTCCTGAGGGATGGTTCTCCATTCTCTGTCAACCACTTGCCACAGTTGGTCGTCCGTACGAGGCTGGGGCAGAGTTTGCAAACGGCGTCCAATGAGATCCCACACATGTTCGATTGGTGAGAGATCCGGAGAGTACGCTGGCCACGGAAGCATCTGTACACCTCGTAGAGCCTGTTGGGAGATGCGAGCAGTGTGTGGGCGTGCATTATCCTGCTGAAACAGAGCATTGGGCAGCCCCTGAAGGTACGGGAGTGCCACCGGCCGCAGCACATGCTGCACGTAGCGGTGGGCATTTAACGTGCCTTGAATACGCACTAGAGGTGACGTGGAATCATACGCAATAGCGCCCCAAACCATGATGCCGCGTTGTCTAGCGGTAGGGCGCTCCACAGTTACTGCCAGATTTGACCTTTCTCCACGCCGACGCCACACTCGTCTGCGGTGACTATCACTGACAGAACAGAAGCGTGACTCATCGGAGAACACAACGTTCCGCCATTCCCTCATCCAAGTCGCTCTAGCCCGGCACCTTGCCAGGCGTGCACGTCTATGCTGTGGAGTCAATGGTAGTCTTCTGAGCGGACGCCGGGAGTGCAGGCCTCCTTCAACCAATCGACGGGAAATTGTTCTGGTCGATATTTGAACAGCCAGGGTGTCTTGCACATGCTGAAGAATGGCGGTTGACGTGGCGTGCAGGGCTGCCACCGCTTGGCGGCGGATGCGCCGATCCTCGCGTGCTGACGTCACTCGGGCTGCGCCTGGACCCCTCGCACGTGCCACATGTCCCTGCGCCAACCATCTTCGCCACAGGCGCTGCACCGTGGACACATCCCTATGGGTATCGGCTGCGATTTGACGAAGCGACCAACCTGCCCTTCTTAGCCCGATCACCATACCCCTCGTAAAGTCGTCTGTCTGCTGGAAATGCCTCCGTTGACGGCGGCCTGGCATTCTTAGCTATACACGTGTCCTGTGGCACACGACAACACGTTCTACAATGACTGTCGGCTAAGAAATCACGGTACGAAGTGGGCCATTCGCCAACGCCGTGTCCCATTTATCATTCGCTACGTGCGCAGCACAGCGGCCCATTTCACATCATGAGCATACCTCAGTGACGTCAGTCTACCCTGCAATTGGCATAAAGTTCTGACCACTCCTTCTTGGTGTTGCATTTGCTCTGTCAGTCAGTGTAACTCTAGAGGTTACAAAAGTTACAAACAAATATTTAGACGACATGCTATATTTGTTTATGCATGTAAACTAGCGAGTATATAGCATTACGTATTCTTTGTATCTCACTGATGAGTTATATAGAAATCTCTTTTCTGCTATTCTATTCTGTGTGTGCCATCATAGGTAATTAACTTTCTCCTTCTTTTAGTTTGAGTAATAGAATAAAGGGTGTGTTTGCTTGGCTCAGTGTCCTATATCTGAAGAAAAAAAACACATTCGTGTTTAACTTGTTAGCTCAAAAATGTCCAGAACCTTGGGGTTGGTGGACGTATATTGCTATAATGTGAATCTCCAAACCAAGCTGAAGGCATTGAAAAGTTCAAAACTGTTAGCAGGTCAGGTGAGTAAGTTTGTTGGAACCTCCTTCAGGTTAACATTTCAATAGTTAAGGAAATTATGAACTCACAGAGTTACTGTTGAGTTAAGGGATGCATTGGCATTTTGGAGTTGCAGTATTATGTACTGATAAACCAAACTTCTGTAGCAGTGATCTTGAAGGCCAGCACTAATACAATGGGGCAGGAGAAATAGGGAGTAAAGCCCAGAATGTGATAACACTTTGACATACCACTCTTACCACAAACTTGCACTTCACTGATGTGATGTACACACATTCTTGTTATGAAGAGAATCACAGTATAATGGAACATGCTGAAATATACAAAAATGAAAGAGAACACACAAGTATAAGGTTGCAAGAGTTTACACAGAGAGGCCATAACATGCTTAACTGGACTGTAATACAAAAATGCTCAAAGTAAGCATGTGTGCATCAATAACAACACCACAAATTACTTACACAGTACACAGTACCGCACAGAAGTATGATGCTTGAGTTGAACTACTGAACTATTTCATTTCAAGTGAAATACCCATTTATTCCACCAACAAGAGATGAAACGAAGTCATTTTTACCACAGCATTCAGAATTTCTTGTCTATTAAGTTTAATGTACAGTATATTTTTTCTATTATTAATCTAATCTTGGCTCTCTCTGACAAAGACTTCAAATACGAAACAGGCATTTATCCACAAATGGTTACAAGCCTTATAATGAAACACAGCCATTTTAGCACATGAAGTGGATAACTTCTCACAAAGGATGGACTCTTGATATATCTGAATCACTTCCTTTATCTGCCGAGGAAGATGATGAGTCAGAATCAAAATCCAAACCAACAAATATAATTATCCTTTCAATGTCCTCCTCTGTTTCGCATCATTCATGCTGCGATTTTACTCTAGGCCGTTGACATGGCTGCATGCTTTCCTCCATTCATAGACTGTTATTTTTGGCAGTTCCTCTTCAGTGCTTTTCCTAATGTCTTGGACATTAGAACTGACATTCCTCATTTCCACTCTGCGCTTGACGGAGGCTCAAATTTGCTTTACCATGGACAAATCACAAGACTTTATATAGCTCAGAGTTGTCAAAGTTAAATCGGGTCTGTATACAAGCTTGTGTCAGTGAGTGAATGCGTACCATCACAATAAGTTCTGCTTTCATTTGTTGTTTATCAAACTTGACGTTTTGGTTTGTAAGCCATTCTTTGAGCTTGTCCTTTTTTTTAGTAGAGCTATTAAGTGCCTTGTTCATTATTACAGAATTGTATGGTGCGCTATCCATGACCACAGTTGATTCAAATGGGGGGTTGGAGATGAGCTTTTCTGAATTATGAATTAAACTCTCATGCTTGAAGTTGCTTTTGTGAGGAAAGTATGCTTACACAGTTAAGAGTTAACAGTGATTAGCACCGGGCGAGTTGGCCGTGCGCGTAGAGGCGCGCGGCTGTGAGCTTGCATCCGGGAGATAGTAGGTTCGAATCCCACTATCGGCAGCCCTGAAGATGGTTTTCCGTGGTTTCCCATTTTCACACCAGGCAAATGCTGGGGTTGTACCTTAATTAAGGCCACGGCCGCTTCCTTCCAACTCCTAGGCCTTTCCTATCCCATCGTCGCCATAAGACCTATCTGTGTCGGTGCGACGTAAAGCCCCTAGCAAAAAAAAGCAGTGATTAGCCCTAGCTTTTCCATGCCTTTCTGAATATTGCTTATCAAGTGTCACATGTTGCACACATGGATGTTATCAATCTTACTGAGAGACTTAGTCATTCATAGTCTGTAAAAATGCTTCCCATCTTGCTATATAATGTCCAAGACTTCCATTTTTTAAGCATATATCATATTATAAGAAATGTCAGAGGGAAGATGTAATATTTTCTTACTAGTGGTCTTTATTAGTATGTCAGTGTCAGAGGGAGAGAGAGAGAGAGAGAGAGAGAGAGAGAGAGAGAGAGAGAGAGAGAGAGGAGTAACCAAACTTAAAATTAGTGTGACAGATTCACTTTGTTGTTTATCTGCTTAGTGAAACTGTCACAATGTAAAGAAGTATATTTGAAGTATGTATTCAGTGAAGAAAACCAACATACAAATTACAATACCTGAACAATCTCCAAATAGTCTGTCAGTTTCCTTATCTTGGTTCAATAATCGAGGATACAAGTAGCTGCAAGAAAGAAATCAAGACGTCGCATCATTCTAGGACGTACAGCTATGGCAAAATTGAAGATGATCTGGCAAGATAGAGCAATATCTATGAATACGAAGAAAAAATTAGTCCATTCGCTTGTGTTCCCTATCTTCCTGTATGGATGCGAAACTTGGACCATAAAAGCTAAAGACAGGAATCGAATCAATGCCTTTGAAATGTGGTGTTGGAGAAGGATGTTGCGAATACCATGGACAGCGAGGCGAACAAATGATTCTGTCATCTGGGAAATTGGAATACAAGAAAGTCTATGCCAAGTTGTGTACCAGAGAATCCTATAATTCTTTGGTCACATCATGAGAAGAAAGGATCACAACCTGGAAAAATTATTTGTCCAAGGAAAAGTTTCTGGCACAAGGACACGAGGACGGGTCGCAAAAAGATGGGTTAATCAAGTAGGAAAGTTCATGGACTTACCATGGAGAGTTGCTGTTCGGAAAACACAAGTTCGTATGGAATGGTATCAGCTTATAAAAGAAACAACAAAGCCCTTGGGTCATGATACTCAGTCATGAGTGGAACGACTGGAGAGAGCGAGAGAGAGAGAGAGAGAGAGAGAGAGAGAGAGAGAGAGATTTTGTAACCTTTTAATTCTACATGCAGTGAACAGCTGTTGTAAAATTAGGAGGTCAGACTGATTTCTACAGCCATCTGGAATATGTTGGTATCTGCTATGTAACAAGGCTAAATGTCCCTTCCAAATTAACCCAACTATAGCTTTTAATGAAAAATCACTTTCACCTTATCCAAGAATTAACACTCGCTTTGAACAAAATGTGCATCAATGATTAAAAAGAATGTCAAGGAAAATTGTATTTTGTTAAGGTCAACAGACAGACAACCTTGATATCTGTTTGGTTCAGTTCTGAGCTGAATATGGATGCTGTATATGCTTGTAGCTATGGGAACTTACTCATGTGACCCTGACTTAGATTATCTTCCTTTAGGCAGGATACAACTCTGTTGATTATGTTCCATATTAGGCTGTAAGTTACCTCAGTGCCTTACAAGTAAAGGCAGCACCAACTGAAGAAAGGTTTTGCAAGGAGGACAGATAAATTACTATGTCAATAGAGAGAGGAAGGAAAAAATTCACATCAGTCCATCAGACAACCTGTAAGCAGCAGTCATCACAGCTAATGTATTTCAAATTTCTATTTATGGTTTGCTTAGACATACTTTGCACAATAAGAACAAGATAAAGTTGAGATTTCTACTTTCACTCATTCCATAATGAGGTGAACATTGTAAGATTACAGCATAATGGTGGATTTCGAACAGAACTCTTACCAGTTAAATATTTGAATGACCGAGCTCGATAGCTGCAGTCGCTTAAGTGCAGCCAGTATCCAGTATTCGGGTGATAGTGGGTTCGAACCCCACTGTCGGCAGCCCTAAAGATGGTTTTCCGTGGTTTCCCATTTTCACACCAGGCAAATGCTGGGGCTATACCTTAATTAAGGCCACGGCCGCTTCCTTCCCAGTCCTAGCCCTTTTCTGTCCCATCATCGCCGTAAGACCTATCTATGTCGGTGCAACGTAAAGCCAATAGCAAAAAAAAAAAAAAAAATTAATGCACTTGTGTTAATTGAAGTCATGTGCTTTGGTCTACAACTTATTTATTCTAACCATGCCAGAGTTTTACATAATTTTGCAAGAATTGTGATCAAGTTATTATTTTCCCAAGGTGACTAGGAAAGGGAAGAAGCACTCGTCACTGACATTATGCAACTTAATTTGGTAATATTTCAAACATCCTGAAATGAGGGCATGTGCAGATCATATAGAAGAAACAAAGAAAAGAAAGGGGGAGAGAGAGAGAGAGAGAGAGAGAGAGAGAGAGAGAGAGAGAGAGAGAGAGAACACTCCTTACATTCATTTTTTTATATGGGGTGAGAAAAAAGACGAGGTATGGTACTGGTGGACGGAGGAATTCAAGAAGCGATTTAAAATAAGTTGAACCAAAATGGTATGTGCATGCTTGGTGGTGAAGAGATTGCGTATGAAATTAGTAGCAGGGTTAAACAAATTGCATCCTTCTACAGTTCTAGAAGCTGTAACCCTGACCAATAAAGACAACAGTTGACTACAAGAAAGAGAAATGAAGTTCCTTAGGTTGAACATACAGAACTCCAGAAGGGACAAAGTCAGAAATGAATCAGTTCACCTTTAACTAGGGCTGCAACAGTGTGTGCTTTATGTTCTAGAAGAATCAGGACTGAAATTGTTTGGCCACTGTATGATAATAAGAACACCCAAGGCTTACTTTGAAAGCAACTCATGGAAAAGGACCACAAGGCAGACCTGGAGATGGCTGGACAAAGCAGATAGAAGAAGACTATGATAAGCCCAAAATGGAAGAACATAGTGGAAGAGAAATGGTGGCAAGATTTTTTCCAGGGTGAGGAGCACAGCAAGTCTTTTCCAAATCAACTTTCCTCCTATAGAGAAGTTATCAGTTTCTTCCATTTCTTTTCCTACTTGCTGCTGGATGATTATGATTATAATGATGAGACATGCCTCTCCTCATTTCTTACTTGCTTTGTTAAAAGCAGCGTTTTGCTACTCTGAAATGTGGCTACTTTATGGCAAGCATGTGTGGATATTTTGACTTTAGTTCAAAGTTAAGTTTGCTTTTCTGCTTCTGCAGATCTGATTCTTCAGAGTGGACTTTCAAGAAAAAAGAAAAAAAAATCTTTGGTGGTACCTGCTGCATTTTTTACAGCTGAGAGTTCATTGAAGCCATGTGGTTATGGTCGCGTAGCTGTGAGCTTGCATTCGGAAGATAGTAGGATCGAACCCCACTGTTGGCAGCACTGAAGATGGTTTTCCATGGTTTTCCATTTTCACACCAGGCAAATGCTGGGGCTTTACTTTCATTTAGGCTATGGCCGCTTTCTTTCCTATCCCATCGTCGCCATAAGGCCTATTTCACACTTATCCGGCTGAGTAACCGACATAATCCGTGAGAGGCTTCAGTTGGAAAATAATTATATCGGCAGGACTGACCACAAATGTAAAACTAGAAGAAATTTTAGTAGAAGCGATTGGGGTAAATTTTCATTCATTGGGAAGGGTATGAAGGAGTGGAACAGTTGACCAGGGGTAGTGTTTGATCCTTTTCCAAAATCTGTACAGATATTCAAGAAGAGAATAAACAGCAACAGAGAAAATAAATGAAATGTTAGAGGGCATTCGACCAGTGCAGGTTAATGTAAATAAAAAATGTGTGTGAATAAATTAATTCCATCCCCTAGTCTAAGGAGTTTGGACAGCCAAAGTAGGGGACTGCCTGTAGGGGTGAAGTACAGTGGGGACTTCGAGGGCCCTGGAACCGCTACGGTAGCTGTGAAGGCCCTTCAGGAACTCTGAAAAGTGGTAGCAAAAGGGGCTCTGGTTAAGACGCAGCAGGTCGTTATGCTACTTAGGTTCCAGAATGAGTAAAGGAAAAAAGAAAAAAGTAAATGCAATGTAAATTTTAATCTTATACCAGTTGTACAGTATCATTTGAAGTAATTCCACATAAAGTATATCAGTTGACTATATTTGTAAGTAGTACAGGAGATATTATTAGTAGAATTTTGTAAACAATATAAATTTACTAAGGATGAGCTGTGTGTTTAATAGAAAAAATTGTTAGCGTAAATTGTATAATATTGTATTATAGGAAAATTTTGTTCTCTTGTTAATTTAATATTTAGTGCTTGACAATAATGTATTTTAGTGTACCATTTGCCACTGAGGTAGGCACCTCATTTGCAAATAAAGAGATTTTGATTTGATTTTGATCTAGCCGGTTCCGACAAGGATATGAATCCTTTTCAAATATGCCCGACAAGCACATGACAGTAGCCGTGTACACGTCGCGAGTTTATATAGCCTTACATAGGCGGGTGGAAAAAAAAAAAAAAAAAAGGAGAAGAAATAGACTGCAATGGGTTCATCCAATCAATATTAAAAGAGACGAGGTTGGGGCATTCTTAGTACTTTTTGAAGATTCAATAAATGACGGCGACAAGTTTTCCAACTGTTTTAGGATGAGCATGAAAGCTTTTGGCGAAGAACATGCAAGAATAAAAAATTCCATCCAGTGCTACAACTCATCCTTCAAAGAATGTATCTAGCCTATTCAAAACAAGGAAACACAACACTCGAAGAATGCAGACAGCTGCCGTGCTGGCTAGATGTGTAATCCTCCACAGAATCACAGTTCCCACTGCGTTCCCTGGTTAACCGTATGTTCCACCTATCTCTGGAGAGATAGGTGGTTTGTGAGGTACCGATACAGGTGCGCCCGTTGGCGCTCCTTTGTCAGTCTGTAAGGAGTGTGTGCGTTGTGTATTTTAATCAGTGTAGGTAAGTTGTGTCGGTATAGTTGTGTTTTTTAATTTTGTGTTTTGTTTGGATTTTTGTGTATGTGTAACCGGGGAAAAAATTGAAAGGGCGTATGGCTTTTAGTGCCCGGATTGTGCGAGGACATGTTCGGCTCGCCAGGTGCAGGTCTTTTGACTTGACTCCCGTAGGCGACCTGCGCGTCGTGATGAAGACGACACATACACCCAGACCCCGTGCCAGCGAAATTAACCAATGATGTTTACAATTCCCGACCCCGGGACCCCTGTGCCAGCACGCTAACCATTTAGCCATGGACCGGACTGTATAACCGGATCTACGTCCTCTTGTGTTGGGTGACATAGTAATAGTATATATTTATACGATGCGTAGTTACCCATGTAGGGTTTAGCCTAGCTTAATGTTGCGTTTTCGTTTATACTATGACGACTTTTATCGGGAAAGTATGAAACGTCTCGTACATTTCTCTTCCTGACAATTGTATACCCAGCATCGGTTACGCGACAGCCGGGTAGGTGTGAAATAGGCCTAAGACCTGTCTGTGTTGCAGCGACGTAAAGTAACTTGTGAAAACATACATCGTGTATTAATTTTGCAATACCATCTTCACGTCCTACTATCGAGGCACAACCGTCGTATATTTGACCATATAGTGTGATTAAATCGAGACCAACCGAGCAAGTGGCCTCGTGACTTGGGTCACGTAGCTATCAGCTTGCATTAGGGAGATAATGGGTTCGAAAACCCCTCTCGGCAGCCCTGAAAATGGTTTTCCGTGGTTTCCAATGTTCACACTAGGCCACGGTCGCCTCCTTCCCACTCCTAGCCCTTACCTATCCCATCGTCGCCGTAAGACCTATCTGTGTCGGTGCGACATAAAGCAAATTCTTATTTTTAAAAAATCAAGATCAGCGCTTATAGACAGATGTTCGGTTCCAGATGTGTCAGCTTTCTCGTCAGCAATGACAGAGAAAAACATCGCATGAATTTGCTTCCGTAACCAGTATCTCTTAATTCCTGTTCGCAGAAAGATATCATTTCACTTTGAATCTGTAAGAAGTGTACTTGGCATTTTTTAATAAAATTTTCTTGTAGTACATCATCTCCCGCTTCCAGGCATAATTCAATAAATTATGAAAAATTCCGCTGTCTGAAGTTTTGCTTCGAAGTGATATCGTGAGTGCCACAGAAAATAATAGTTGGCAAAATTGGTTTTAGCTTCTCTCTATTTTGTTCACTCTGACGGTGGAGACTACTATTGATTTGATCAGCCTCCGTGAGTTGCCTTCATACATATCCAGTAATATTTTTGCCTTATTTTGATGATTATCTGTTGCCATTTTGATTGTATATGATCTTTGGCACTGGCATTGAAGTCCTTGTATTTTGTGGAAGCTTTCACAACGAATAACCCTTGAAGACCTCTTTCAAAGCTCGGCTTAAGCAGAACACATGTTCGTCATAAGGAACTTATTAGTTCGCGAGAATAGTATAGCGACGTAGAGTGATTCTTCAACTACTGGTGTCCGAAAGCGTGGCTGGCTCTAGCTCGCAAGTCACATTTAAAATCGTACGTTTAGTTGTGGAGTCTATGGTTTTAGCAATAATTCATACTTGAGGGTGTTACGTATGTTATCCTGTGTTAAGAACCTGCCAATATCTTTGTCACTTTCATCTTTCAGAAACATCGATTTATAAGAGTTGTTAGTTGACTTTTAGTAACTTCAACTTCTTAAATTATTTGATGTGACATTAAATAGTCGAATATCAACGTTTTTAGAATTCCAGGAGGGGAGGGACAAATGCACATGTTTAAAGTGCCAACATAACTTCATTTCCAGGGTGTTCCCGCCCCCTGTTTGGTCAAATTTAAAATATTCTATTTTGTGGTCCAAAATAAAGATACCTAAACTGAAAACGAGTGTAAGGTTCCAGCTAGAGTGAATTGCTTCTAAAACTCCACAGTGGAGAACTAGCCCAAAATGACATTATTGAGATTTCACAAAACCAAATTTTAAAAAAATTTGTACAATGTTTTTCTTCGGATTCAAATTATAACTTTTTAAACTTTCTTTATCCTTCAGGCATGCCGCCTCACAAGTTAGATATAAACGTTGTAGGCGTCATAAATACTTCTTCACAATCTAAACAAGAATAACTGGTAATCTTGACATACTATTTCTTCTTAAATGCAGGTAATTTCCTCTAAATTTAGCCGGCTCTGTCACAATGAACAAGCCACAGGGACAAACTTTGCATATAGTTAAATCTCTCCATTCCTGTGTTTAGTCTTAGACAACTATAAGTTCATTAGGAAACTTCATAATATCTGTTGTGGATCTTACAAATGGCATGTAACATGGGAAATGAAACTTTTATTCCTAAGATACATGAACATCTTTATTTCAATTTTCATATCTGTATTTCACAAACGAATTTCGACTGTCGAAGACGAGCGTCCATACCAACAAGCTCAACTACAATATTGTAGTCTGTCTTGATACTAGTCAGCTGTGCAGATCCCTGAACGTAAATACAGAGTTTCGAGAAATGTTGTTAAGCTGTTTTCTCGTGATGTAGCAAACAAAAAAAGTTGAACTGAATATACTTTCGACGTTTGTATACCTATTTGAGATAAAAACGAAGTGTGGGGAAAAAATTGAAGTGTGCAGGCAAAATCATAATTTTATTTATATCGAAAGAAAGAGATCATAGTTGAATGACAGAGTGAACAGTAAGGAAGACAATTGGCGAAATGATTTATAACTCTTATTTTTCAAGAAAGGAAGTAAATAAAGTAGTAATCATTACATCTGAAATTGCTAAAATTATGGAAGTAATACTACAAAGAGCCATTACAGGAAAGTATAGTTTGAAACTGAATGTGACCATCACCTTTACTGTTTATCGTAGTGATCGTGAATTATATCTTGAGAACAGGACGTGTTGCATATGGAGGTACAAGAATTAATTCAATGTTATTTTCTGTATAAGCAGTAGCGGCCGGGCCTTAAAGACTCTCGGACGGTGTCCTCGCTAGAGAACGAAAAAATTCTTTTATTTTCTCTCGAGCCGGGCCGAGTGGCTCAGGCGATTTTTTTTTTTTTTTTGCTAGGGGCTTTACGTCGCACCGACACAGATAGGTCTTATGGCGACGATGGGATAGGAAAGGTCTAGGAGTTGGAAGGAAGCGACCGTGGCCTTAATTAAGGTACAGCCCCAGCATTTGCCTGGTGTGAAAATGGGAAACCACGGCTCAGGCGATTGAGGCGCTGGCCTTCTGACCCCAACCTGGCAGGTTCGATCCTGGCTCAGTCCGGTGGTATTTGAAGGTGCTCAAATACGTCAGCCTCGTGTCGGTAGATTTACTGGCACGTAAAAGAACTCCTGCGGGACTAAGTTCAGGCACCTCAGCGTCTCCGAAAACCGTAAAAGTAGTTAGTGGGACGTAAAACCAGTAACATTATTATTATTATTATTATTATTATTATTATTATTATTATTATTATTATTATTATTATTATCTCGACATTTGAAGTCAAATGTTGGACTCGAATAATGCTAAGATAATTACATTTCATTGTAAAATTATAAATTCTCGTCAATAAGAAAGACTGTTCGGCAATAAGTTATCAAACTGACTTTCAGCACGCAGTTCACTGGTAAATGTTTTTAGGTTGAAGATAAGGCACGGACTCTCGAGCTTCCGCCCGAAGATATAGTGTTGATGAGGGGGTGGGCAGAGTCCGTAGCATTGTAGCATTAAAGATGCTCTCAAAAACCCCTATACGAGCATGCGCCAGCATACAATAAAATTTACCGGGCGAGTTGGCCGTGCGGTTAGGGGCGCGCAGCTGTGAGCTCGCATCCGGGAGATAGTGGGTTCGAATCCCACTGTCGGCAGCCCTCGAGATTGTTTTCCGTGGTTTCCCATTTTCACATCAGGCAAATGTTGCGGCTGTGCCTTAATTAAGGCCACGGCCGCTTCCTTCCCATTCCTAGGCCTTTCCTGTCCCATCGTCGCCATAAGACCTACCTGTGTCGGTGCGACGTAAAGCAAGTAGCAATAATAATACTAATAATAATAATAATAATAATAATAATAATAATAATAATAATAACTTATGACTTTGCTTGTCCTATTATATTTTAAGAAAAATAATAAATACTTATATTGAAATGTAACATTTAAGACCAGGAATGTTGATTCATATTGGGCCTCTGGCGTGCATCCCGCGTTTTGTGAGGGTTGGCAGCAGTGACTTAGTTTGTTTCCGCGCGGAAGACTTGAATGAGTGCGGTGATACTGGTCAGTAGCAAAGACATATTTGTTGGAAAAAGTACTGTGCCCCCACCCCCACCCCCACTGACCTGAGACTCCACTGGCCGCCACTGTGTACCCTCTGTTTGAATGTTTACTGCCTCCTTGTTAAATGCCCAGCATTAAGGAATAAACCGTGAAAGGGTTTCAAATCCCAAAACCCCGAAATGGAATCTGTCGTAAAGAAAATCTCATGAGACCTAGTTTGAAAGTGCATGTGTATTGTGTTTATCACAGACATATAGATGTTTACACACAAATTTCCATTCAGATTAGTGGATGGGAGAGAGTAGCCACCATACAGTCTGGTCAAGCAGGTGAGGATGGTGATGTAATGTATATCTGACCTTGGTGAGAGCGGCTTGTACTAAAAACTCTCGCATTGCACAATCGCAAGGTGCCGGTAGGAACTACTTTCACTAGAAGTTATAAAGATGTTCCTCTTCTAATGATAGATTGATTTCTAAATGACGGAAATGAGGAAGTATAATGATGTAATAGGCACGAGAGTAATACATCCGACCGGCACACTCTGTATGGGAGAGAAAGTGCGTTTCTCGGCAGGTGCAGTAAGTGATGCGGCACTCAACAAAGAACGTAGCCCATTAGTCTGGCAGTTGACGTAATTGTGTGGGGGCTGCTTATTTGATTCTGGAGGCTCGTCTTGCGTACGCCTCTTGTCTGAATTTCTGGAATGGGGGCAGGTTTAACAATCTCTCAGATCATGTAGTGATTTGATATAAAATGTTATCATTAAGGTCGCCGATGTTGTTGACGTGGAGAATATTATAAAATGCGCTTAAAATGATTTAATAAAATAACCTAAAAGTCGAGAAACTGCATTATAAAATCTAAAAATGATGTTTAAATATTCTTCAGAGTTTTTAGTATATGCCTGTCCGGCTCCATGGCTAAATGGTTAGCGTGCTGGCCTTTGGTCACAGGAGTCCCGGGTTCGATTCCAGGCAGGGTCGGGAATTTTAACCATAATTGGTTAATTTCGCTGGCACGGGGGCTGGGTGTATGTGTCGTCTTCATCATTTCATCCTCATCACGACGTGCAGGTCGCCTACGGGTGTCAAATCAAAAGACCTGCATCTGGCGAGCCGAACTTGTCCTCGGACACTCCCGGCACTAAAAGCCACACGCAATTTCATTTTCAGTATAGGCCTTTCATTAGAAGGCTGATCGACGACAAAGAACACACATTGCATTGAATAATGATTTTAAAATATTTTGAAAACTCGAAATAATAAAAGACGATTTATGAAATTCAAGTCTATAAAATCATTTTTAAAAATTGAGACAACTTGAGAAATTCATTTCTGCAAAATTTAAGATATAAATATGATTTGGGAAGAAATACTCAAAAGAACAAGAATAAGACTGCTTAACTATATGTTTAATTCACCTTAGTCTGAGTTGCACTGAACTGCAAACGTCATATTCAAGTTCTGGAAAATGAAGAATCTGCGATTATCTGCCAAGAAGTTTTTATACCTCTAAAAGCTGCGTCTACATCAGCTTTTTAGTATAAGCCTAACTGCTAGTTAAGGCTTTCAGGCGTAATTTCATAAAATAATATGGTAACAGGACAAAAGGGACAAAATGACCTGAAGAGACAAAATTCTCTAAAATATGACCGAACAATTCTCCAAAATCAAAGAAATTCATGTGCCCAAAAATGCGTTAAAATACAAATAATGCACAATAAAAAGGGTATATTTGTGATCGAGTCGTCATGAACAGAGTTTGTATATATTAGAGCAGTGCACCTGACCACCTAATAAAAAGATATGTTATCATTGATCGTACGGCATTTTAATTTTTACGATCATTCATGATACAATAGTTGGGAAATACATCAGCTTTTTTAAAGACTAAAATTACTGTACATCAAGGTTTATATATATCTAAGACGAAAGAACTGAAAATATCCGCTACTATTTGCCTGGAATCCGAATTGTTCGCTCTTCTGACTGATACGATAACATTTTCTTCCTATGCATTTTACGACGTACCGGCACACACAGGTGTTATGATGACGACGGGGTAGGTTAGGACTAGGACTGGGAAGGAAGCTTTTTCTTTCTAGTTGCTTTACGTCGCACCGACACAGATAGGTCTTATGGCGACAATGGGACGGTGGGGGGGGGGGGAGGAATCGGCCATGGCCGTAATTAAGTACAGCCCCCAGCATTTGCCTGGTGTGAAAATGGGAAACCACGGAAAACCATCTTTGCTGACATTATGGTTAGAACTCGCCATCTCCCGAATGCAAGCTCACAGCTACGTGACCCCAACCTCGTAGCCTACTCTCTCGGTGCGATAACAATTCCAGTTAGGTCAGTCGTCTCTTGCGTAATAACATTCATATTGATGATTTCGAATTGCCTGTTAGAGAATTCATTTGCAGAGCAATAACTTACATTTTTAATAATAATAATAATAATAATAATAATAATAATAATAATGTTTCAGGCAAGCTCACAGCCCAAGGCAATTCCAAACGATCGTGTTCATTCATTTAACTGAAAATAAATTCTTTGCAGAGATAGAAACTAACGAACAGAGACCTAGTTTTAATTGATGAAATTTTGGAAAGATTCCCCTTGGTGATTTTAATGCTGGGTAGAATTTGATCTTGAATCATGAATTGCATCTCGCGATCACACCTCAAGTCAGTATAAAAGCAAAGCAATCTCCTTGTAGACTAAGAAGGGCCGTCCAGGACTGGAAGGTAAAGGCTTCCACTATCCTCGGCACTAAGTGGAATAGTGGTTAGCTCTATGCCGGGCCTCCTTTGCCCCAGGAATTGGTTGTAATTTCTAGTGTAGGCCGAGTTAAGCTTAGGTCGAAGATGGTTTTCCGCAACCGCTCCTTCCCACTCCTAGGCCTTTCCTATCCCATTGTCGCCATAAGACCTATCTGTGTCGATGTGACGTAAAGATAATAGTAAAAAAATACGCTCCGAAAGTGAAAACGTAGTTTTTAAATTTTTCGGCTTCCTGACTGAGAGTTGAACCTACGTCCTTCCGGGTGAACTGTCTTTACCTTCTCAGTTAGGCAGCCCCTTTAAGTCACTATTGACGCATATGTCGCGTAATGGAGAGATTGTTTCCTGCTGAGGAAACAAGTGCAGCATATTTAATCACGATACATTTTGCCGAACTGGTGCAAAACTACAGACAAAATTTCCTATTATTGTTATTATTATTATTATTATTATTATTATTATTATTATTATGTAATCAATCAGTCGCTACTGATCTGCATTTAGGGTAGTCACCCAGGTGGCAGATTCCCTATCTGTTGTCTTCCTAGCCTTTTCTTAAACGATTGCAGAAAAATTGGAAATTTATTGAACATCTCCCTTGGTAAGTTTTTCCAGTACCTTCCCTTCCTATAAACACATATTTGCCTCAATTTTTTCTCTTGAATCCTAGCTTTATTCTCATATTGTGGTCTTTTCTGCTTTTAAAGACACCAATCAAACTTATTCGTTTACTGATGTCACTCCACGCCATCTCTTCACTGACAGCTCGGAACATACCACTTAGTCGAGCAGCTCGTCTCCTTTCTCCCAAGTCTTCCCAGCCCAAACTTTGCAACATTTTTGTAATGCTACTCTTTTGTCGGAAACTACCCAGAACAAATCGAGCTGCTTTTCTTTGGATTTTTTCCAATTCTTGAATCAAGTAATCCTGGTGAGGGTCCCATACACTGGAACCATACTCTAGTTGGGGTCTTACCAGAGACTTATATGCCCTCTCCTTTACATCCTTACTACAACTCCTAAATACGCTCATAATCATGTGCAGAGATCTGTACCCTTTATTTACAATCATATTTATGTAATTACCGCAATGAAGATATTTCCTTATATTAACACCTGAAACTTATAATGATCCCCAAAAGGAATTTTCACCCCATCAACGCAGTAATTAAAACTGAGAGGACTTTTTCTGTTTGTGAAACTCACAATCTGACTCTTAACCCCGTTTATCATCATACCATTGCCTACTGTCCATCTCAAATTATCAAGATCATTTTGCAGTTGCTCACAATCTTGTAACTTATTTATTATTCTCTACAGATTATTATTATTATTATTATTATTATTATTATTATTATTATTATTATTGTTGTATCTGGGCATAGCAGTCCCTGCACTGAGATAATGATAAATTTGGCCTGTGGATGGGGGACGCAGATAAAGAATATACCTACGGTATCCCCTGCCTGTCGTAAGAAACGAGTAAAGGGGGCGACTAAGGGATGATGACATTAGAACCATGAAGATTTTTTTGATTTGTACCATTACGTGCGGAACACCATGTTTCGACGTTACTTGCGACTAGGACCACTTTGCGAGGGTCTACGTTATATGGCAGCAGTACCATTCTGTGCGGAACATTATGGGTCTGAGTGTTGCTTGTGAAAGAGATCATCATGTGTATTCCATTGGTCCGTTCCACTGAGTGGTCTGCGGTACCACTTTATGTGCAACACCATGGGTCTACGTTGTCTGCGGTTAATACTACTACTATGTGAGAAACACCACGGGTTAGAGCTCACGCCCGTGATTAGTACCACTATTTGAGGAAAACCATTGGTCTGCGTTGCCCGAGAGCAGTATTATTATGTGAAGAACACCATGGGATTGTTGCCTGTGGGTGTTACCGTAATATGTGATGCACCGTGGGTCGGCATTGCCTATGATTAATACCAGTGTGTGAGCGACCCCGTGAGTATGCGTGGTCTGTGATTAGTTCCACCAAGTGACGAACACCACGGGAATACCGGCGCCCATTATTAGTACCATTGTGAGGGGCCGGTGATCTGGATTTTGGGCCCCTTTAGATAATAAGTATCATCCCAGTACAGTTACATACATATCTTACAGTTACATGCATATCTTTGTTGCCCATCCTAATATACACCATCGGCTTACAGGTAATAAAGACAGAAAGATAAAATCACCACTACATCTGTCCTAAAACTACTTAACTAGATTAACTACTACTCCGTATCATCCCACACGTGCGTGGATAGCCAGCACACATGCAGGATATCATCCCAGTAATTAAGACGTTGTGAATTGGATCCACTGATTGTTTTGGTCTCAAGATAATTTTCTCATCACCACTCGTTTTAGATTCTAGTCAGTGGATACCTTTGGAAGTTTTAGATTTTCATTTCGTTACACCTCGTACCATTAGGGGCCGATGACCTAGCTGTTAGGCCCCTTTAAGTAACAAAAAACATCATCTTTGATAGTCGAATGTCAACCATTTCCTCAACACGGCTGTCTCGATGACTTCATAATAGATTTTAAAATTCTCTTCACAAAAGCCGTATGCTGTGATCAGGACATCCGCAACCCTTCATATCGAAGTTAAAAGAATATGGGAGTGACTGATGATACTACGTTGGAAACATACCGTGAGTGACACCTTTCCACTTAGCGCAGTAGTTCGAGAAAACGTTCTCGGCTCCGATACACGTGCATAATTCGAAGCGCTGGTTCGAATATTGGCTAGACGAAACATTTTTGGACATGATAATAAACTTTTACCTTGTTTTCTGACACAACAAAAGCCCAGAAGCTTATTATCATGTCTACAATTACAGACAGTGAAAGCATCAAATTTAACATTTTTGGACATGGTTCTATTTATTATTTTATCAGACAACTGACACACCCAAATTTACCCGAGGTATCTCACTATCTCACTATCTCACTTGCTGCAATAATCATTACATGTTGACATGGTGGAGAATGTACTCTTACTCGAACATATGACTATACGCATTCAGGAAGGAGGCAGCTTTACGTGTTCATCCTAGGTCTGTTGTTAATATCCCCTCCCTTAAGCGGTCACCTCACACGGCGGTCAGCGGCCAGACATATTTACACATTTCACAAACTGACCTGAACGAAAGGGCCGGTCATAACCACTCCGAATAATTTGTTAATCCCTGAGAGATCAGATATTCATGAAGTCGACCTTTTTTCAAATCTGGCCATCCGAATAGAACTGTAGTTTCTCGTTTCTGGGGTAGAAGGAATACCTTCCTTCGCTCTCATCCTCTCTTCTCTGTAGCTTATCAGAAACGAAGTTGTGTAAATTACCCGCGACAGTAAATGGGGCGATGTGATTGAAAAAGTCAACAAAGATGTTTTTTTACAAAATTTACGTCACACCGACACAGATAGGTCTTATGGCGACGATAGGATATGAAAGGCCTAGGAGTGGAAAGGAAGTGCCCCTGGCCTTAATTACGGTACAGCCCGAGCATTTGCGTGGTGTGAAGATGGTAAACCACGGAAAACCATTTTCAGGGCAGCCGACAGTGCGGTTTGAACTCTCTATATCCCGGATGCAAGCTCATAGCTGCGCGCCCCTAACCGCACAACCAACTCGCCCGGTAAAGATGTTTCTGGTTGGAATTAATGTTTGGATAGTGCGTAGGCCTGCTGTTGGTTTGCTTTTTGCCAGTCCGAGGAGAATAATGTACAGTACCGCATCTGAATAAACTTTTAGAATCTGTAGAAACGTGTGCCGTTCAAAAGAGGGATGAAGATACTGTAATACAAACCACACCGAAAGCTCTTAATGTTAAGTGAATTAAGAAAATGTCATTCTCCAGTACTGTCCTATATTTATAGTACCGTACTGTACTCTCATTATTCAGTGTAGGCGTACTCTGTTTTATTGCTATTTACCTCGATTAAATAAGGTATTAATTAGGCAGTGATCCTTCTGATATAATTTAGGCCCTCCTGTAGCTAGTCGTGAGGTGAAATATACCTCTTCTCCGATTACAAAATTTCATAACCTTAATTTAGCGGCTACCTGTACTAACGGCCATTTTTTTTCTTTTTCTGAAGAACGACTCCTGGCCCCTTTACGCAGGTTTCACGGTAATTCCATCATGTTTAGCTTCATAGCTACAGTAAGTTAGTGCTCGATATTCCAGAATTGTTTCACGTCAGTCTGTTTATATCTTAGGGTGTTAAGTGCGAGCCACCCAAACCAGTAGATTTTTTGGCACATTTAAGAACCTCTGAGGGGGAAAAAATGCTGATTATTATTATTATTATTATTATTATTATTATTATTATTTACGTCGCAGCGACATAGATAGGACTTATGGCGACGATGGAAAAGGAAACAGCTAGGAGTGAGAAGGAAGCAGCCGCGGTACAGCCCCAGCATTTGGCTGATGTGAAAATGGGAAACCATGGAAAACTATCCTCAAGGCTGCCGACAGTGGGGTTCGAACCCATTATCTCCCGAATGCAAGCTGACAGATGCGCTCAGCCACTCGCTCGGTATTCTGGTATCTCTTATGGATAAAAGTGGTTGAAAGTCTGCTACTTCTGTTCTTGTGGTATGCATGTCTGGTGTACCCAGCCGTTGGCGGTCACTACAGCATATGCTAATTGGTCTTGTGCCAGGTGAAGAAAATCGTCACTGGTTTGTCACCAAGGCGGTCGTGGTTCGATTCATACTCAAGGCACGTGGGATTTCTGAGGAAAAATCTCTTGTGTGTTCGGACTCCATGTAAAATTGGAGGTCTCTTCGCTGTGATTATGATCACGATATCGACAGTCATGTAAAACTGTAAGCTTACCGGTATCTTTCTTTTATTTGAAACCACATCCCGTAAATGTAGGATCGTATGAGGATGGCTCCCGAGTTGTACTTCCTCTTTAAACAATAACCACCACCACCATCACAAAAATCGTGCCGGTAATATTTTACTGTTCCATTTGTATTTATTTATTTATTTATTTATTTATTTATTTATTTATTTATTTATTTTTCTTTGATGCTTGCTCAGTATTTCGTATAATATAATTTCCACTGTATCAAAATGAAAGATCCATAAAAGTGCGAGGTACAATAACAATGTAGAAAGCTAGCGCCTGGAAGAAAAGATTGGTTTGATGCCGACTATGTTCGGTGGTATTTGAATGTGCTGAAATACGGAAGGATAAAATTCTGGCACCTCGGCATATCCGGAAATCGTAAAAAGTAGTCAGTGGAACGTAAAATAATAATAATAATAATAATAATAATAATAATAATAATAATAATAATAATAATAATAATAATTATTATTATTATTATTATTATTATTATTATTATTGAGAGAGAGAGAGAGAGAGAGAGAGAGAGAGAGAGAGAGAGAGAGAAATCAGTCGATATACTCATTCTTCGCACATTCTTTTGGATCTTTTATTGCAGTTTCTCGTTAATTAGGTACTTACAAAATGTCTATAATTCTCGGTTTTTTATCTTATCAAGTATTTGTTTCCTGCTATTTAATGTAATTACCCATCTAACTCATTTTGCGTATTATCGGGCGAGTTGGCAGTGCGGTTAGCGGCGCGCGGCTGTGATCCTGCATCCGGGAGATAGTGGGTTCGAATCCCACTGTCGGCAGCCCTGAAGATGGTTTTCCGTGGTTTCCTATTTTCACACCAAGCAAATGCTGGGGCTGTACCTTAAGACCACGGCCGCTTCCTTCCAACTCGTAGGCCTTTCCTATCCCATCGTCGCCATAAGACCTATCTGTGTCGGCGCGACGTAAAACCAATAGCAAAAAAAAAAAAAAAATGCGTATTTACCATATGTATCACGTTGTTGACCGACTGGAAAGTCCAAGTAATTATTTTCACTCAGGTTAGGCAACACTGAAAAATATGGCTTCTGAACAAATCTCCATCGTGCAGTTTTTCCACTATCTGCCCATCTTGTTTAATACTAATGCGTATTAATTATATGTTCGGGAGTTTATTTTTGAAGAGAACTGAGATCTTGATAGCTGAGTGTTAGTGGCCGTCCGCTGTAGTAATGGAAAGGAGTGTCGGACTCAGCATGCATGCTTCATGTAATTGCTTGTTTTGTGGGTGTGTAAGATGAACAATAGAAGACTCGTATCGTAAAGTGGATGTGTATTGTGTGCCGGAGGGAAAGTGCGATATGCTGTGACGTCACGGCCACCTGCTCTGCGCTGCTTGGCGGGCTACTGGACGAGGACGAGACTTCGTTCAGCAGTCAGTGCTCGGAGCGCGAGCGAGCAGAACGGATCTGATCTTAGTACGCGGAAGGGACGTGAGTGAGTGTGATTGTTTATGTTGTGATCGGCAGTGTGTGAGCTCAGCAACACGTAGCCAGGTTAGAGCCTTCAACAAAAATAAATATGCCTAAGCCTAATCTTTTATACTATACCAATGCATGACGTTATGCGATTTTGTACAAGTTTATTTCGTTTATGAGATTAAATAATATCACATTTCAGCACCTGCCGAAGATCAGGAAATAATTCGAAGAGCATGCCAAATTTGTCACACATTTGGACTTTAATTTTTTCTCTTGGATTTCAAGGAGCAAGTGAGTTATTACTTTTGTTTCCTAGTTAAACTGACAATTTTTAGTCATGCATTACATCCGGTCTTGGGGCTATAAAGAAGGAAATGTATTTCAAAATTTTCTCGCACTGCAAATAGGCCTTGGCTCGTAAGCCTATGCCTCGTTCTAAAATTTCATGAACATTTTTCATGGAGACGATAAGGAACATAATAAAATAAAGGGGTTAATTCTAGTGAACAGCGGAAAGAAAAAAATGCTGTCTTTTGTAACGAAGATTATCTTGATGAACGTCATTTTCTTGACCTAACACAGGCTAAGAATGTTGATAGAGTATTTCTAATTTCACTATTATTTTCTTCTGTTTACCACATGATTTCCTACTATAAGGGAAAAGATAGTCTAGACTACACATTAAAGCCAGAGAATTTGCAAGCTATGTGGAAAGTATAAATATAGAATTACCTTATGCTTATAATATAACTGCTGCCTCTTTCTTTGGCTTCCTGCATATAGTGTAACGTGATTAAAGTTCATGCTGATTAACCGAGCGAGTTGGCCGTGCGGTTAGGGGCGTGCAGCTGTGAGCTCGCATCCGGGAGATAGTGGGTTTGAATCCCACTGTCGGCATCTCTGCAAATGGTTCCCCGTGGTTTCCCATTTTCACACCAGGCAAATGCTGGGGCTGTACCTTAAGGCCACGACCGCATCCTTCCCATTCCTAGGGCTTTCCTGTCCCATCATCGCCATAAGACCTATCTGTGTCGGTGCGACGTAAAGCAAAATAGCAAAAAAATGATGCTGATTATGCATAACCTTTTTGTACAATTTTAACTCTGACAAAATTACCCCTGTCGTATTTTAAAACGGTTGTTTGATATCTAAATACAAATTATTGTTTACATTATAATTCCGCCTTGCCTGTTAATTTATCCAGGTCTCTCTTCTTTTAAGTCTCCACTGGCAGACCAAGTTATCAAGTTACCCTCGAATACAGTACCGTATTTAGTTTACTAGCTCAGATCACCATGGATGCTGTACCTAATGACTCGTGGATCAACCTATGGTTTACATAGATCTCCCTAATCACAAGTGTCCCCCTGTGTTAATATTTTTGTATTTTATAACACGGTTTAGTCTATACCATTGTGACGTCTCTTTTCTGTGGCAATATTTGCTGACGCAGCTTGCAAATATAGAACACTGGAAAACATTTGCCGAGTAAGATAAGTCGTTCTATTACGTAAATATTCACATAAGAATAGACAAGATTTGTTCTTTCAAAAACTGCGTGAGAGCAGTTGCTTTTTAATAAAAGATAAACGTAACCCAAAATATGGATTTACTGAGAAAAAGCAACATGGAAGCGCACGGATAGTAGTATAGAATGACGTGTCTTTGAAGGTCCTTAATACTGAAAATCTATCACAGTATTGAATACGAGCCCTGTTTGCATGTAGTATTGAGTACCGCACTGAATCCGCCAAGCAAGGTCGACCTAAATAAACTATACCGTATCGCGGCAGGTTAGATATATCCTATATTCTTTGATGAATATAACCTACCGTGACGTGATCGACTGTAATGGTATTTTCGTACGTTCTGTTTTAAATAGCTTAGCGAAGTGAAGGAACTTATTTATGGATGTGGATGACAATTTGTCATTTTCTCGTGATTTTCTTGCCTATAAATATGCAACGGGTATCGATTATGAATGAGTAGCACAGATTCGATTGTGGAAATTATTTCGAAAAACAAACATAGAGTGTGCGAGCGCAGTCGCTTTCAATGCGATCTCGGTACGATCAGTGTTTACACAGAACTCAGTTCGAACTAGGTACGATACGATCCTATATTTTACCTTATAAGACCAGAGATGCTCAGCTGGGCGCCCGGTGAGGCTTGCCCAGTGCGGCCGGGCTGGCGTGACGTAAATGCGGGCAGCTTACATAGCAAGCATACGTCACAGTGAAGCGGGTGAGCGAACATACTTTGCAGGAAAACGAGGGACCATTGACCTTAGATTGTGATTACGAAGCTCTCCTCCACTGCTCAGCAAAGTGCTGATTGGGATACATTATTTAAAATACAACTCTATAATAGCAACAAAAAACTGACCTTTTCAAGATATTCCGGTGCGATTTATACTGCGCTCGAAATAGTCAGTTTTATTTTATTTATTTATTCATTCAAGGAAAACTGGCACGTTATAATTTTCGTGTTACAATCTACAAAGGTGCAGGGTATAAGCGTATAAGCTACGATTTACAATTCCTTGGGTGGGAATGGCAGTATATTCATTAAAAAAGTAAAATGCCTTTTATTCAGTAAACACAAAGTAATATAACTGCACAATGAACAAGGATTTTCCACAGTGTTGTATGAATTTCCCTGTTCACTGAATTTTGAAAATATTATTTAAAATTTAACAGGCGTCCGGTGATAACAGCTAGCCTCTAAATGGCGAGAGGGAGTTTCATCACGAGTGAGGCAGTGCCGAAGCGTGCTAGTATCCACTGATAACAGTTTGAAAATATGTGTGTATGTTTAGTCGTCAGCCCGAAGGCTGGTTGGATCCTCAACAGCTCCAGAATCAGCTGTCATAGATGGCCTAGGCGTCACTGAAGAGGCGTACTAGGGAAATGAGGAGTGATGTAGTTTCCCGTTGCTTTCCCCACTGAGCCAGAAGTTGCTATTACATATCAGTCTGCCAAGCCCACTGAAATGCATGCACCAACCGACCCTATAAGCAATATTTTCACACTATTCATAGCAGGGACTGGTTGCAGATGGAATGGCATTACTAGCATCACTCATACCTCAGTCACTTTCATTTTGTCAAAGCCAAGGATAAAGCTGAGACAGGTCAATGAAAGTAACAAAATTGCTCTAGCCCGTACCAGAAGACATAGTGCACTGTAAACACTAGGTCCCGCCAGCAAAGGCAATTAACAGTCGAATATTCTTTATTATTAATATTTTTGTTTCTTCGCCTGGACGTGTCGCGACAACTCTATTACAGCAGTTTGCCACCGTCAAAGCTGAGCGAGAGGCTGTTACCACTCCATGCAGTGGTTACGCTTTGAATCTCTTCTAACAGGTAGGCGAGTATTACTACTGTGCCTGCGCCAAGCAAGGTCCCTTTCCCCTCGACACTGAGATGTATCCTGCTACATTCTCCGGTCGGGTTACCACAGTGGAAAGTGGAAACAAAAACTTATAACGTCGGTGCTGAGCTGTTCCCTTCCTTCGCCTGCCGCGCTCGACAGCGCATTGTTATATTATTGTTTTCTATTATAATACGACGTGACTTCTCTTGTTAAAGTGTGAATTTATATTTAATTTATGTTAGGTAAAGATAGCATATAGGACTGCACAACGTATTAAACATTAAAATGAGTGCTGTCGCTTCCACCTCGAAAATAAGTTGGGTTGGCGGGCCCAGAATGTTCGAGTATAATAGAAAGCATAATGAACACGCCATTTTCGTTAAGAACTTTCGAAGAAAAGAAAAACATAATTGAAAAAGATAGACCCGTGCCTTCTCTTAACAATTTATTGAAGGAATCGAAAAGAACAGTGCGATATTTTCATGACTCGTAGTACATAAATCTGGACTGGTTATGTGGTTGTGCAAAAATGAATAAACTGTACTGTTGGCCATGTATTCTGTTTTCCTCAGAAAATAATACTTGGAATAAAGACAGTGTGGACAATTTATATATTTTCAGAGTTTTAAAGAGACGCCATGAGGTGTCTCAAGCACACATCATCGCTGTTGCCGATATGATTCACTTCGGAAGGTCCAGAATAGAGTTCTGTTTGAGTATAGCTTCAAGAAAAAAAATTGACAAACATAATAAGCTAGCAAAAATAACAGATATATTGTCAGCACTTTAATAGGTTTAAGTGCACGAGTAGCCTGCTATACGTTTTTCATGATGTGAACTATTTTCAGTGAGTGCATAATCGAGACTGCCAGTCTCTATGATTTTGATGCTCACTAGTGTTCAATATATTATGTGCCATTTCATCATTTTCAAATGATGTAATATCATTTATCAGGTGTTTCACTTTTGTAAAGTAGTAGGCCTATGCTATAGAGTGATACGATTTAAGACATTCAGACTACATCATACCTTACCACAGTATTGATAATCCTGTTGTTTTACCCCTTAAGAAAGCCAGCGCTTACTCTTATAAGGACGTTCCTGCAGTGCCTTGACCGCTCATTGGTGTGGCTATTGAAATCTTAACCCTAGACATAATTGAGATTTTTGTAGCGGGAATTAACGAGGATAACCACATGGCAATAAATTAGTTTTGTTTTCCACGGCACCTTGTATGAAATAGACGGAGCATCCAAGCTCGATTTGAGCCTTGACCTTCCTGTCGCCACTCGCTGGTCCTAGTGAAAATCCCATCCATAGTTGCTGAGATTCGAACCAGAATCCTCTGGTGGGGAGTTGCGTAGCTAGATCACAGCGCCAGCGCGCCTCTGCATATAAATAAAACTGTATTACTCTTTATTTAAGAGCAATGTTACCATATTTTCCATTATTTACAACTTAGCTTATTCGGTTTGCCTCATGGCTGAAGCGTCGTGGCTACCATAATTCGGCCAGATAGCTGAACCATACTCTGCATTCTTCTCTACCTAAAATCTTCAGTGTGGTTGCTCGGAGAGGCCATTCACCCCATAGGTTCCTTGGATTTTGCCGTCAGTAATCAACTTTTGAAGGCTACGTTCTTGGCACATCATTTGTTTCAAAATGGTGTATAAACGTCCGAGAGACTTTGCATGTCAAACGAAATTTTCAGAATCGACATGTTTGTGCAATGAGAAGAAATCCTCAGCATTTTCCTCCAGCACCACATTTCGAAGCCTTATGTTCGTGCACGATCGCGTTGTAGAATGATCCACGTCTCTGCGCCATACAAAAATATCAAGAAGACTAGATATTTAATGAGCTTCTTGTATTGATGGTGATGTTATCAACTTTCCTAATCTTCTGCAGACGATCATTGCTACCTTTGCTACTTCGATCCTTCGTTTTATTTCATCTGTGCTACCATCAGAATTGGACATTAAAGAGCCTAGATATACGTACTGGTTTACACCTTCACAGTATGTAGGGCCTCATCCTTACTGACGCGCAGGTTACGTACAGGGCGTCAAATAGAAATACCTGCACCTGGCGTCTTCGGAGGCCACACGCCATTTTCATTATTATCCTCCAATTTGCTGGATACGTGGAC